>NW_026776425.1:0-21663 GCF_030936135.1 Gavia stellata
TCCCTGGGTGCCCCAGGGGGTCCCTACTTGCCCTGGGGGGGTCCCCAGGTGCCCCAGGGCATCCCCACTTGCCCCAGGGGGGTCCCTACTTGCCCCAGGGAGCCTCTACCTGCCCCAGGGGGGTCCCCAGGTACCCCAGGGCATCCCCACTTGCCCTGGGGAGCTTCTACTTGTCCCAGGGGGGTCCCCACTTGCCCTGGGGAGCTTCTACTTGCCCCGGGGGGGTCCCCAGGCCATCCCCCCGCCCCACGGGGGTCTCTCCGCCGTCTCTCACCCCCTTTTCTCTCCACTCCTTCCCCCCCGCAGCCATGCACACGCCGGCGCCGGCCGAACTGTTCATCTCGGGAGCTCTGCCGGGTTCGGGCACCTTCCCCTCCTCCTCGGCGCTCAGCGCCTACCAGCACCCGGCCTCCTTCAGCGGGCGCAGCTTCCCGGTCAGCTCCCCGCTCAGCCTGCCCGAAGCCGCCTTCAGCCCCGGCTCCAACGGGCTCCTCTCCCCCCACGACCCCCTACTCCACATCAAACCCACCCAACCCAGCGTCCCCTCCTCCCTGGGTTTCGAACGCCTGGGCAGCGCCGTCCTGGGATCCGGTTTACCGGCGCAAGGTTCGGCGTATCGAGGACCGCCTAGTTCTTCGCAGTTTAATCTTCTCTCCGCTCCTTTGACCGCTCCGGCGGAGCAACCGGCTCAACTCTACAACGCTTCGGTTTTCGGCGGCGGCGGAGGCGGCGAACGGGCCGTGCCGCGACAGGACAGCGTCATCAAGCACTACCAGCGGCCGGCGGGCGCTCAGCCGCAACTCCCGCCGGCGGCGCACAGCCTCCAGCACTACCTGAGCTGCGGCGGCACTTACCAACAAATGCCGCACCGCGCCGCTCTCTCCTGCAGCCCTTTGGGCGAACAATCCCCCGCCAGTTCCGAGGGCTCCCAACAACCTCCTAAAAACGCTCCGGCTCCTCGAGCGGAACCGACGCAGAGTTACCGACCCATCATCCAATCTCCGGCGTATTCCGGTACCGGCGGAGCTACCGGCGGAGCGACCGCCGCCGCCGCCGCCGCCAGCAACGGCGCCGCCAAATCGAAGAGTTACTCGGCGTCGCGGCAGACCCCCCGTTCCACCGCCACCCCCAAGTGCCAAAGCAGCTACACCCCCAGCACCCCCAAACCCAGCTCCGTCATCGCCAGCCAGTCCCCCGCTTATTCCCCTGGCCAACCCCAAAATTTACTAGCCATGGGGCCGGCCGCCGGCTACGGCGCCAATCCCCCGGCTCCCCAAAGCCTGGGGGCCGGCGGGCAGCCCGCCGGGGGCTTCAGCGGCGGGCAGGGGGGGGAGTTGGGGGGCAAAGCCCCCACTTACCCATCTGGGGGGCAAGGCGGGGGGCCGGGGGGTCAGGGCGGGCAGGGGCTGCAGCCGTGCGTCAGCCAGGGCCAGACCTATTCCCCGGAGCAACTCCAGGCTCTGCCCTACGGCGTGCAGCCGGAGGGGGGGCAAGCGGGTGCCTACGGCCCCCCGGCCCCCTCCCAGGGTTTACCCACCGCCAGCCCCTCCCTCAGCTACAGCACCGGCCACTCGCCCGCCATGCCGGCCCCCCTGCCCTACGCCGGTTTGGGGGGCTCCAGCCCCTCGCCCATCATCCGACCCCTCCAATCCCCCCCCGGCCGCCCGTCCCCAGAGCGGAGCGTCTCCGGGTCAGTCCCAAAAATACCTGGGCTCGGTTTTATCCCCTTCTTTCATGACGCCGGCTTACGGCGGGGGGCCGGGGGGGTTAGAGAGACCCCCCGCTTTCGGCAAAGCGGGGAAAGGGGAAGCGGAGCTGTTGGCGGCCGAACGCAGCGAGGACGAGGATTTTCTCATCCAACATCTCCTGCAAGCCCCCAGCCCTCCCCGCGGGCCGGCCGAGGGGCTGGGGGCCTGCGAGGAGCGGGGGGGAGCGGGGAAAGCTTTGGGGGGCTACGGGGGGCTGGGGAAGGCGGAGGAGAGGTACCAGTTGCAGAGCGTTATCCGACCCAATTCCAATTTGGAAGGGCCGGCGGCGCTGGAGTTGGCTCTTTTGAAGGAAAAGAAAAAACCCGAGCGAGCCAAGGAATATCGGGGGGCCGGCGGGGGGGCCGGCGGCGGGGGCGAGGGGCTAGCGGCCACCTCGGTGGTCCATTACGGCCACCAGCCGCCCCCCCTCGATTCTTACGGCCAGGAGCTGAAAAAACCGGCCGAGCACTTGGCCAGCGGCAAAGAACTGGGGCAACCCCACGCTTACTTGCCCAAGACCCCCGAACACGGCCGACTGGTGGCCGAGGGACCCCCCCTGGAGCCCCACGGTCTCCTCCTGGACCCCCCCCCCGACCTGGGGCCGGTACCGGTGGTACCGGTAGCCGTACCGGTACCGGGGGGGGTCCCTCCTTCCCTCCGTCCTCACCCACACCCAAAGCCAACTGCACCCTCGCCCCAAGGGCAGACCCCCCCTGGACGTCCACCTCCTGGAGCAACAACGGATGCCGCCCCCCCCCGCCGCCCCCTCCGCCGCCCCCCCCCGGCTCCTCCGGCCCCCCCGGCCCCTCCGGCCGCCCCGTCGCCCCAATTGCTCTTAGAAGCCCACCTGCACCAAGCCCACGTCCGCTCGCAGGGGCTGGACCCCCAAGCCCCCCCGCCGTTGCCCCCCGAACCCATGGAGGTGTTACCGGCCCCCCAGGAGATCCAAGACTTTTTAGAACCCCCCCTGGGTTTAGAACCTCATTTGGGGCAAAGCGGTGGGGTACAGGGACCCCCCGGTCACCTCCTGGACCCCGAGGGGGGGCCGTCGGTGGCCCCCGCCCCGTTGGAAGCCAAGGACCAGTTTGCCGAGGGGGGGGAGTCCGGCGGGGGGCAAAGGCCGTTTCGTCCCTCTGACTTCCATCTGCTTCCCCGACGCTCTGCTGCAGGACGAGGACCGGGGTTTCTTCCCCGGGATGGAGGATATGTTCGGGCCCCCCCCGGAAGATTTCCCCAAAACGGCCGAGGAAGAGGAGGAGGAAGGAACCGGGGGGCTGGAAGCCCGTTCCGAGGGGCTGAAGGCTCCTCCTTACGACATGGGGCAGAGTTACCCCGCTTTCTGCCCCGGCGAGGGGGCGGCCGGCGAAGCCCCCCCCCTGGGCTTGGAGCCCCCCAAACACGAGCTGCCCTCCACCGTCAACGCCGAACCTTTGGGACTGATCCAGAGCACGGGCGAGGGGCCCAAACCCCCCTTGGCCGCCCCCCTTTTTTGCTCCTCCAAACCCAAGAAGCTGCTCAAGACCTCTTCCTTCCACCTCCTCCGCAAGCGGGACCCCTTCCCGCCCCCCAAAAAAAACCTACGCCCAAGAGTACGAGTTCGAGGACGACGAGGACAAAGCCGACGTCCCCGCCGACATCCGTCTCAACAGCCGCCGTCTCCCCGATCTCCTCCCGGACCTCATCTCCAGCTGCCGAGCGCGCCCCAGCCTCAGCCCCATGGGGGACATCGACTTCTGCCCCCACCCCGGACCCCACCCCGGACCCAAGAAACGCGGCCGCAAACCCACCAAACCCAAACGCGAGGGACCCCCCCGACCCCGGGGACGACCCCGCATCCGCCCCTTGGCCGAACCCCCCGGGCTCCTGGCGCCCGACGGAGCCAAAAAGCCCCGGGGACGAGGACGGGGACGGGGCAAGAAGGGCGGCGAGGAGGGGGCCGACGGCAACGGCCTCGAGCCCCTCAAGCCCCTCAAGGTGAGCAGTTGGGGGGTGCTGGGGGGTCTTGGGGTGCAGAGGTTGGGGGATAAAGGGGTCTTCGGGCTTTTTGGGGGGTTCCCCGTGGTCTGTTGCCCCCCGGTTGGCTCCGAAAGCCCCAAGATTGGAGATGGGAATGGTTTGGAGACCCTCAAGATGAGGATTTGGGGGTGCTCTGGGGTCTTGGGGTGCAGAGGTTGGGCGATAAATGGGTGTTGGGGCTTTTTGGGGGGTTCCCCGTGGTCTGTTGCCCCCCATTTGCTCCCAAAAACCCCAAGATTGGAGATGGGAATGGTTTGGAGACCCTCAAGATGAGGATTTGGGGGGGCTTGGGGGGTCCTCTGGGGTCTTGGGGTGCTGAGGTTGGGGGATAAAGGGGTGTTGGGGCTTTTTGGGGGGTTCCCCGTGGACCCTTGCCCCTCATTTGCTCCCAAAAACCCCAAGATTGGAGATGGGAATGGTTTGGAGACCCTCAGGATGAGGATTTGGGGGTGCTGTGGGGTCTTGGGGTGCAGAGGTTGGGGGATAAAGGGGTCTTCGGGCTTTTTGGGGGGTTCCCCGTGTTCTGTTGCCCCCCGGTTGGCTCCAAAAGCCCCAAGATTGGAGATGGGAATGGTTTGGAGACCCTCAAGATGAGGATTTGGGGGGGCTTGGGGGGTCCTCTGGGGTCTTGGGGTGCTGAGGTTGGGGGATAAAGGGGTGTTGGGGCTTTTTGGGGGGTTCCCCGTGGACCCTTGCCCCTCATTTGCTCCCCCAAACCCCAAGATTGGAGATGGGAATGGTTTGGAGACCCTCAGGATGAGGATTTGGGGGTGCTGTGGGGTCTTGGGGTGCAGAGGTTGGGGGATAAAGGGGTCTTCGGGCTTTTTGGGGGTTCCCCGTGGTCTGTTGCCCCCCGGTTGGCTCCGAAAGCCCCAAGATTGGAGATGGGAATGGTTTGGAGACCCTCAAGATGAGGATTTGGGGGGGCTGGGGGGTCTTGGGGTGCAGAGGTTGGGGAATAAAGGGGTGTTGGGGCTTTTTGGGGGGTTCCCCGTGGACCCTTGCCCCTCATTTGCTCCCCAAAACCCCAAGATTGGAGATGGGAATGGTTTGGAGACCCTCAAGATGAGGATTTGGGGGTGCTGGGGGGTGCTGTGGGGTCTTGGGGTGCAGAGGTTGGGGGATAAAGGGGTCTTCGGGCTTTTTTGGGGGATCCCCGTGTTCTGTTGCCCCCCAATTGCCCCCAAAAGCTCCAAGGTTGGAGATGGGAATGGTTTGGAACCCCTCGAGATGACGATTTAGGGGTGCTGGGGGGTCTTGGGGTGCAGAGGTTGGGGGATAAGGAGGTGTTGGGGCTTTTTGGGGGGTTCCCCGTGGTCTGTTGCCCCCCGGTTGGCTCCGAGAGCCCCAAGATTGGAGATGGGAATGGTTTGGAGACCCTCAAGATGAGGATTTGGGGGGGCTTGGGGGGTGCTCTGGGGTCTTGGGGTGCTGAGGTTGGGGAATAAAGGGGTGTTTGGGCTTTTTGGGGGGTTCCCCGTGCACCCTTGCCCCTCATTTGCTCCCCCAAACCCCAAGATTGGAGATGGGAATGGTTTGGAGACCCTCAGGATGAGGATTTGGGGGTGCTGTGGGGTCTTGGGGTGCAGAGGTTGGGGGATAAAGGGGTCTTCGGGCTTTTTGGGGGTTCCCCGTGGTCTGTTGCCCCCCGGTTGGCTCCGAAAGCCCCAAGATTGGAGATGGGAATGGTTTGGAGACCCTCAAGATGAGGATTTGGGGGTGCTGGGGGGTCTTGGGGTGCAGAGGTTGGGGAATAAAGGGGTGTTCGGGCTTTTTGGGGGGTTCCCCGTGGACCCTTGCCCCTCATTTGCTCCCCAAAACCCCAAGATTGGAGATGGGAATGGTTTGGAGACCCTCAAGATGAGGATTTGGGGGTGCTGGGGGGTGCTGTGGGGTCTTGGGGTGCAGAGGTTGGGGGATAAAGCGGTCTTCGGGCTTTTTTGGGGGATCCCCGTGTTCTGTTGCCCCCCAATTGCCCCCAAAAGCTCCAAGGTTGGAGATGGGAATGGTTTGGAACCCCTCGAGATGAGGATTTAGGGGTGCTGGGGGGTCTTGGGGTGCAGAGGTTGGGGGATAAGGAGGTGTTGGGGCTTTTTGGGGGGTTCCCCGTGGTCTGTTGCCCCCCGGTTGGCTCCGAAAGCCCCAAGATTGGAGATGGGAATGGTTTGGAGACCCTCAAGATGAGGATTTGGGGGTGCTGGGGGGTCTTGGGGTGCTGAGGTTGGGCAATAAATGGGTGTTGGGGCTTTTTGGGGGTTCCCCGTGGTCTGTTGCCCCCCAATTGCCCCCAAAAGCTCCAAGGTTGGAGATGGGAATGGCTTAGGGGACCCTCCCACTGGGAGCTCCTTGGGAGGCACTGGGAGATAATGGGGGGCACTGGGAGATAATGGGGGGCACTGGGAGCTCCTTGAGGGGCACTGGGAGATAATGGGGGGCACTGGGAGCTCCTTGAGGGGCACTGGGAGATAATGGGAGGCACTGGGATCTCCTGGGGGGCACTGGGAGTTCCTGGGATGCACTGGGATATAATGGGGGACATTGAGAGCTCCCGGGGGGGCACTGGGAGATAATGGGGGGCACTGGGAGCTCTGGAGGGGGGGCACTGGGAGATAATGGGGGGCACTGGGATCTCCTGGGGGGCACTGGGAGATAATGGGGGGCACTGGGATCTTCTTGGGGGCACTGGGACCTCCTGGGACGCACTGGGAGATAATGGGATGCACTGGGAGATAATGGGGGGCACTGGGATCTCCTGGGATGCACTGGGATCTCCTGGGAAGCACTGGGAGATAATGGGGGGCACTGGGACCTCCTGGGGGGCACTGGGAGATAATGGGATGCACTGGGAGATAATGGGGGGCACTGGGATCTTCTGGGGGGCACTGGGATCTCCTGGGATGCACTGGGATCTCCTGGGAAGCACTGGGAGATAATGGGGGGCACTGGGACCTCCTGGGGGGCACTGGGAGATAATGGGACGCACTGGGAGATAATGGGGGGCACTGGGATCTCCTGGGGGACATTGAGAGCTCCCGGGGGGGCACTGGGAGCTCTTGGGGGGCACTGGCAGATAATGGGGGGCACTGGGAGATAATGGGGGGCACTCAGAACTCTTGGGGGGCACTGGGAGATAATGGGGGGCACTGGGACCTCCTGGGGGGCACTGGGAGCTCCTGGGATGCACTGGGAGATAATGGGGGGCACTGGGAGATAATGGGGGGCACTGAGAGCTCCTGGGGGGCACTGGGAGCTCCTTGGGGGACACTGGCAGATAATGGGGGGCACTGGGAGATAATGGGGGGCACTGAGAGCTCCTGGGGGGCACTGGGAGCTCCTGGGATGCACTGGCATATAATGGGGTGCACTGGGAGATAATGGGGGGCACTGGGAGCTCCTTGGGGGGCACTGGGAGATAATGGGGGGCACTGGGAGCTCCTTGAGGGGCACTGGGTGATAATGGGGGGCACTGGGAGCTCCTTGAGGGGCACTGGGAGATAATGGGGGGCACTGGGAGCTCCGGGGATGCACTGGGAGATAATGGGGGGCACTGGGAGCTCCTTGAGGGGCACTGGGAGATAATGGGGGGCACTGGGAGCTCCGGGGATGCACTGGGAGATAATGGGGGGCACTGGAAGCTCCTGGGGGGCACTGGGAGATAATGGGGGGCACTGAGAGCTCCTGGGGGGCACTGGCAGATAATGGGGGGCACTGGGAGATAATGGGGGGCACTGAGAGCTCCTGGGGGGCACTGGGAGATAATGGGGGGCACTGGGAGCTCTTAGGGGGCACTGGGAGCTCCTGGGAAGCAGTGGGAGATAATGGGGGGCACTGGGAGATAATGGGGGGCACTGAGAGCTCCTGGGGGGCACTGGGAGCTCCTTGGGGGACACTGGCAGATAATGGGGGGCACTGGGAGATAATGGGGGGCACTGAGAGCTCCTGGGGGGCACTGGGAGCTCCTGGGATGCACTGGCATATAATGGGGTGCACTGGGAGATAATGGGGGGCACTGGGAGCTCCTTGAGGGGCACTGGGAGATAATGGGGGGCACTGGGAGCTCTTTGAGGGGCACTGGGAGATAATGGGGGGCACTGGGAGCTCCTTGGGGGGCACTGGGAGATAATGGGGGGCACTGGGTGATAATGGGGGGCACTGGGAGCTCCTTGAGGGGCACTGGGAGATAATGGGGGGCACTGGGAGCTCCGGGGATGCACTGGGAGATAATGGGGGGCACTGGGAGCTCTTAGGGGGCACTGGGAGCTCCTGGGAAGCAGTGGGAGATAATGGGATGCACTGGGAGATAATGGGGGGCACTGGGTGATAATGAGGAGCACTGGGAGCTCCGGGGGGGGGCACTGGGGGACACTGGGGGTCCCTGTGCCCCCCCCGGGGACCCCCCTAACCCCCCCCCCCATCTCTCCCCCCCCCCAGATCAAGCTGGCGGTGCCGAAGGGTGGGGAGGGCCCTCTCCCGGCGGAAGGGGGTGCCCCCCCCGGAGCGGGTGCCCCCCCCGCGGGGCCCGACCCCCCCCCTGGACACCAACCAGACGCGAGAACGGATCAAACAGAAAATCAAAGAAGTGGAAGAGAAACAACCGGAGATGAAATCGGGATTCATGGCTTCGTTCCTGGATTTCCTCAAATCCGGCAAACGCCAAACTCTGCCCCCCCGCCGCCACCAGCCCCTCCAAGACCCCCCGCGTCCCCCCCCGCCCCCCCTTTTGCCGTGGGTCCCCCCATCTTAGCGGGGGGGGCTGGAGGGGACGGAGAGCGAGGGTTTGGTGATGGCATGTCCCAGTCCCTGCAAGCGACTGGACGAGGAGCTGAAACGCAATTTGGAGACGTTACCCTCCTTCTCCTCCGACGAGGAAGACTCCGTCAGCAAAAACCAGGACCTGCAGAAGAGCATCTCCTCCGCCATCTCCGCCCTCTACGATCCCGCCGACCGCAAGGACCCCGACCCCGCCGGTGGGTGCTCCCTTCCCCCCCACGTCCGCCCCCCGCCGGTGGGGGCTCCGCCGGGATTGGGGGGGGGGGGGGGGGGACGGACACACACGGAGCGGGATCACGCTGGGGACCGCCGAGACCTGGGGAGCCCCTGGGACCCGTAGAGAGCTCCTGGGACCCATAGAGAGTTCCTGGGACCCATAGGGATATCCTGGGACCCATAGGGATATCCTGGGACCCATAGGGACCCATAGAGAGCTCCTGGGACCCATAGAGAGCTCCTGGGACCCATAGGGACATCCTTGGGAGCCCCTGGGACCCGTAGAGAGCTCCTGGGACCCATAGAGAGCTCCTGGGACCCGTAGAGAGCTCCTGGGACCCATAGAGAGTTCCTGGGACCTGTAGAGAGCTCCTGGGACCCATAGAGAGCTCCTGGGACCTGTAGAGAGCTCCTGGGACCCATAGAGAGCTCCTGGGACCTGTAGAGAGCTCCTGGGACCCATAGAGAGCTCCTGGGACCTGTAGAGAGCTCCTGGGACCCATAGAGAGCTCCTGGGACCCATAGAGAGCTCCTGGGACCTGTAGAGAGCTCCTGGGACCCATAGAGAGTTCCTGGGACCCATAGGGACATCCTTGGGAGCCCCTGGGACCCATAGAGAGCTCCTGGGACCCATAGGGACATCCTTGGGAGCCCCTGGGACCCGTAGAGAGCTCCTGGGACCCGTAGAGAGCTCCTGGGACCCATAGAGAGTTCCTGGGACCCATAGGGATATCCTGGGACCCATAGGGACCCATAGAGAGCTCCTGGGACCCATAGAGAGTTCCTGGGACCCATAGGGACATCCTTGGGAGCCCCTGGGACCCATAGAGAGCTCCTGGGACCCATAGGGACATCCTTGGGAGCCCCTGGGACCCATAGAGAGCTCCTGGGACCCATAGAGAGCTCCTGGGACCCGTAGAGAGCTCCTGGGACCCATAGAGAGCTCCTGGGACCTGTAGAGAGCTCCTGGGACCCATAGAGAGCTCCTGGGACCTGTAGAGAGCTCCTGGGACCCATAGAGAGCTCCTGGGACCCATAGAGAGATCCTGGGACCATAGGGACATCCTTGGGAGCCCCTGGGACCCATAGAGAGCTCCTGGGACCCATAGAGAGCTCCTGGGACCCATAGGGACATCCTTGGGAGCCCCTGGGACCCATAGAGAGCTCCTGGGACCCATAGAGAGCTCCTGGGACCCATAGGGATATCCTGGGAGCCCCTGGGACCCATAGAGAGCCCCTGGGACCCATAGAGAGCTCCTGGGACCCATAGGGATATCCTGGGAGTCCCTGGGACCCATAGAGAGCTCCTGGGACCCATAGAGAGCTCCTGGGACCCATAGGGACATCCTTGGGAGCCCCTGGGACCCATAGAGAGCTCCTGGGACCCATAGGGACAACCTTGGGAGCCCCTGGGACCCATAGAGAGTTCCTGGGACCCATAGGGACAACCTTGGGAGCTCCTGGGACCCATAGAGAGCTCCTGGGACCCGTAGAGAGCTCCTGGGACCCATAGGGACATCCTGGGACCATAGGGATATCCTGGGAGCCCCTGGGACCCATAGAGAGCTCCTGGGACCCATAGAGAGCTCCTGGGACCCATAGGGATATCCTGGGAGCCCCTGGGACCCATAGAGAGCTCCTGGGACCCATAGGGACATCCTTGGGAGCCCCTGGGACCATAGAGAGCTCCTGGGACCCATAGAGACCCCCTGGAACCCTCCTGGGACCTATAGAGACCCCCTGGGACCCACAGAGACCTCCTGGGTCCCTCCTGGGACACCCAGAGGCCCCCTGGGACCCATAGAGACCCTCTGGGACCCATAGCGACCCCCTGGGACCCTCCTGGGCACCCACAGAGACCCCCTGGGACCCATAAGGACCCCCTGGGACCCTCCTGGGGCACCCACAGAAACCCCCTGGGACCCACAGAGACCCCCTGGGACCCATAAGGACCCCCTGGGACCCTCCTGGGGCACCCACAGAGCCCCCCTGGGACCCACAGAGACCCCCTGGGACCCATAAGGACCCCCTGGGACCCTCCTGGGGCACCCACAGAGCCCCCCTGGGACCCACAGAGACCCCCTGGGACCCATAAGGACCCCCTGGGACCCTCCTGGGGCACCCACAGAGCCCCCCTGGGACCCACAGAGACCCCCTGGGACCCATAAGGACCCCCTGGGACCCTCCTGGGGCACCCACAGAAACCCCCTGGGACCCATAGGGACCCCCTGGGACCCACAGAGCCCCCCTGGGACCCTCCTGGGCACCCACAGAGAGCTTCTGGGACCCATGGAGCCCCCCCTGGGACCCACAGAGCCCCCCTGGGCCCCATAGAGACCCCCCTGGGACCCACAGAGACCCCCTGGGACCCTCCTGGGGCACCCACAGAGCCCCCCTGGGACCCATAGAGACCCCGCTGGGACCCACAGAGACCCCCTGGGACCCTCCTGGGGCACCCACAGAGCCCCCCTGGGACCCATAGAGACCCCGCTGGGACCCACAGAGACCCCCTGGGACCCATAAGGACCCCCTGGGACCCTCCTGGGGCACCCACAGAAACCCCCTGGGACCCACAGAGACCCCCTGGGACCCATAAGGACCCCCTGGGACCCTCCTGGGGCACCCACAGAGCCCCCCTGGGACCCACAGAGACCCCCTGGGACCCACAGGGACACCCAGAGACCCCCTGGGACCCATAGTAACCCCCTGGGACCCACAGAGACCCCCTGGGACCTTCCTGGGGCACCCACAGAGCCCCCCTGGGACCCATAGGGACCCCCCTGGGACCCACAGAGACCCCCTGGGACCCATAGAGACACCCCTGGGACCCACAGAGCCCCCCTGGGACCCATAGAGCCCCCCCTGGGACCCACAGAGCCCCCCTGGGACCCACAGAGACCCCCTGGGACCCTCCTGGGACACCCACAGAGCCCCCCTGGGACCCACAGAGACCCCCTGGGACCCATAAGGACCCCCTGGGACCCTCCTGGGGCACCCACAGAGACCCCCTGGGACTCACAGAGACCCCCTGGGACCCACAGAGACCCCCTGGGACCCTCCTGGGGCACCCACAGAGCCCCCCTGGGACCCATAGGGACCCCCCTGGGACCCACAGAGCCCCCCTGGGCCCCATAGAGCCCCCCCTGGGACCCACAGAGCCCCCCTGACCCCCCCCCCGACGTGTGTCTGTCCCCCCCTCCCCGCAGACGTCCCCCCGCCGGAGGAGAAGCCCCCCAGCCCCGCACCCTCGGAGGGTTCCCCGCCCGACCCCCCCGCCCCGGTGGTTTCGGTGGCCTCGGTGGCCCCGGCGTCCCCCCCGGTGGCCAAGGCCCCCCCCGAGCCGGTGGCCCCCGCGTCCCCCGAGCGGGAGGAGCCCGAGGACTCGCGGCCGCTTCACTTGGCCAAGAAACAGGAGACGGCGGCCGTCTGCGGGGACACCGACGAGGACGAGGCCGAGAGCGGCGGGGAGGGCATCTTCCGGGAGAGGGACGAGTTCGTCGTCCGCGTGGAGGACATCCAGGCCCTCAAGGTGGGGACTGGGAAGGACTGGGAGGCACTGGGAGGCACTGGGAGGCACTGGGAGGCACTGGGAGGCACTGGGAGGCAGGAGAAGGTGCTGGGAGAGGGACTGGGAGCACTGGGAGAGGGACTGGGGGGTATCTTCCATGGGTGGGATGAGTACATTGTCCCTGTGGAGGACATTCTGGTTCTCAGGGTGGGGACTGGGAGGGACTGGGAGGCACTGGGAGGCACTGGGAGGCAGGAGAAGGCGCTGGGAGAGGGACTGGGAGCGCTGGGAGAGGGACTGGAGGGCATCTTCCGCGAGAGGGACGAGTTCGTCGTCCGCGTGGAGGACATCCAGGCCCTCAAGGTGGGGACTGGGAAGGACTGGGAGGCACTGGGAGGGACTGGGAGGCGGGAGAAGGCACTTGGAACAGGACTGGGAGCACTGGGAGAGGGAGTGGAGGGCATCTTCCACGGGTGGGATGAGTTCATCGTCCATGTAGAGGACCTTTTGGTTTTCAAGGTGGGGACTGAGAGGCACTGGGAGGGACTGGGAGGCACTGGGAGAGAGGAGAAGGGGCTGGAAGAGGGACTGGGAGCACTGGGAGAGAGACTGGGAGCACTGGGAGAGGGAGTGGAGGGCATCTTCCGCGAGAGGGACGAGTTTGTCGTCCGCATGGAGGACATCCAGGCCCTCAAGGTGGGGACTGGGAGGGACTGGGAGGCACTGGGAGAGAGGAGAAGGGGCTGGAAGAGGGACTGGGAGCACTGGGAGAGGCACTGGAGGGCATGTTCCATGTGTGGGATGAGTTCATTGTCCATGTGGAGGACATCCAGGCCCTCAAGGTGGGGACTGGGAGGGACTGGGAGGCACTGGGAGGGACTGGGAGGCACTGGGAGGCACTGGGAGGCAGGAGAAGGTGCTGGGAGAGGGACTGGGAGCACTGGGAGAGGGACTGGGGGGTATCTTCCATGGGTGGGATGAGTACATTGTCCCTGTGGAGGACATTCTGGTTCTCAGGGTGGGGACTGGGAGGGACTGGGAGGCACTGGGAGGCACTGGGAGGCAGGAGAAGGCGCTGGGAGAGGGACTGGGAGCACTGGGAGAGGGACTGGAGGGCATCTTCCGCGAGAGGGACGAGTTCGTCGTCCGCGTGGAGGACATCCAGGCCCTCAAGGTGGGGACTGGGAAGGACTGGGAGGCACTGGGAGGGACTGGGAGGCACTGGGAGGCACTGGGAGACAGGAGAAGGTGCTGGGAGAGGGACTGGGAGCACTGGGAGAGGGAGTGGAGGGCATGTTCCATGTGTGGGATGAGTTCATTGTCCATGTGGAGGACATCCAGGCCCTCAAGGTGGGGACTGGGAGGCACTGGGAGGCACTGGGAGGCACTGGGAGGCAGGAGAAGGCGCTGGGAGAGGGACTGGGAGCAGTGGGAGAGGGACTGGAGGGCATCTTCCGCGAGAGGGACGAGTTCGTCGTCCGCGTGGAGGACATCCAGGCCCTCAAGGTGGGGACTGGGAGGGACTGGGAGGCACTGGGAGGCACTGGGAGGCAGGAGAAGGTGCTGGGAGAGGGACTGGGAGCACTGGGAGAGGGACTGGGGGGTATCTTCCATGGGTGGGATGAGTACATTGTCCCTGTGGAGGACATTCTGGTTCTCAGGGTGGGGACTGGGAGGGACTGGGAGGCACTGGGAGGCACTGGGAGGCACTGGGAGGCAGGAGAAGGCGCTGGGAGAGGGACTGGGAGCACTGGGAGGGACTGGGAGGCACTGGGAGGCACTGGGAACGGGATTGGGAGCACTGGGAGGGACTGGGAGGCACTGGGAGGCAGGAGAAAGTGCTGGGAGAGGGACTGGGAGCACTGGGAGCACTGGGAGGCACTGGGAGGCAGGAGGAGGCGCTGGGAACGGGACTGGGAGCACTGGGAGGGACTGGGAGCACTCGGAGGGACTAGGAGGCACTGGGAATGGGACTGGGAGCACTGGGAGGCACTGGGAGGCACTGGGAATGGGACTGGGAGCACTGGGAGGGACTGGGAGGCACTGGGAGGCAGGAGAAAGTGCTGGGAGAGGGACTGGGAGCACTGGGAGGAACTGGGAGGCAGGAGAAGGCGCTGGGAGAGGGACTGGGAGCACTGGGAGGGACTGGGGGCACTGGGAGGCACTGGGAATGGGACTGGGAGCACTGGGAGGGACTGGGAGGCACTGGGAGGTAGGAGAAAGTGCTGGGAGAGGGACTGGGAGCACTGGGAGGGACTGGGAGGCAGGAGAAGGCGCTGGGAGAGGGACTGGGAGCACTGGGAGGGACTGGGAGGGACTGGGAGCACTCGGAGGGACTGGGAGCACTGGGAGGCACTGGGAGGCACTGGGAACGGGACTGGGAGCACTGGGAGGCACTGGGAGGCACTGGGAACGGGACTGGGAGCACTGGGAGGCACTGGGAACGGGACTGGGAGGGACTGGGAGGCACTGGGAAGGGGACTGGGAGCACTGGGAGGCACTGGGATCCCTTTTGCGGCTGCTGGGGGGCACACGGGGGGGGGTCAGAGCAGGTTTGGGGGTGCCCCCCGCCCTTTGCGGCCGGGTTTTGGGGTGACCCGGGGGGGGGTCAGGATTCAGGGGCGGGGAGGGGGGTCCGGGCGGGGGTGGGGCAGGTTTTGGGGTGCAGGGGCCCCCCCGTGACCCCCCCCCCCCCCCAGTTGGCGCTGCAGACGGGCCGGGAGCCCCCCCCCGATTTGGCGGGTGCAGAAGGCTCTGCTCCAGAAGTTCACCCCCGAGATCAAGGACGGGCAGCGGGCAGTTCTGCGCCACCAGCAACGTGAGTGGGGGCCCCCCCCAAACCTGGGACCCCCCCCAAAAACAACCTGGGACAACCCCCAAACCTGGGACCCCCCCCAAAAACAACCTGGGACACCCCCAAACCTGGGACACCCCCAAACCTGGGACCCCCCCCCCCAAAACAACCTGGGACACCCCCAAACCTGGGACACCCCCAAACCCTGGGACCCCCCCCCCCAAAAACAACCTGGGACACCCCCCAAAAACAACCTGGGACACCCCCAAAACTGGGACACCCCCAAACCTGGGACACCCCCCCAAAAACAACCTGGGACACCTCCAAACCTGGGGACCCCCCCCCCAAAACAACCTGGACACCCCCCAAACCTGGGACCACCCCCCCAAAAACAACCTGGGACACCCCCAAACCTGGACCCCCCCCCCAAAAACAACCTGGGACACCCCCCAAAAACAACCTGGGACACCCCCAAACCTGGGACCCCCCCCCCAAAAACAACCTGGGACACTCCCAAACCTGGGACACCCCCCAAAAAACAACCTGGGACACCCCCAAACCTGGGACACCCCCCAAAAACAACCTGGGACACCCCCCAAAAACAACCTGGGACACCTCCAAACCTGGAACCCCCCCCCAAAAACAACCTGGGACACCCCCAAACCTGGGACACCCCCCAAAAACAACCTGGGACACCCCCCAAAAACAACCTGGGACACCCCCAAACCTGGGACCCCCCCCAAAAACAACCTGGACACCCCAAACCCTGGGACCCCCCCCAAAAACACCTGGGACACCCCAAACCTGGACCCCCCCCCAAAAACAACCTGGGACACCCCCCAAAAACAACCTGGGACACCCCCAAACCGGACCCCCCCCCAAAAACAACCTGGGACACCCCCCAAACCTGGGACCCCCCCCCAAAAACAACCTGGGACACCCCCAAACCTGGGACCCCCCCCCAAAAACAACCTGGGACACCCCCAAACCTGGGACCCCCCCCAAAACAACCTGGGACACCCCCAAAAACAACCTGGGACACCCCCAAACCCGGGACCCCCCCCCAAAAACAACCTGGGACACCCCCAAACCTGGGACCCCCCCCCAAAAACAACCTGGGACACCCCCCAAACCCTGGGACACCCCCCCAAAACAACCTGGGACACCCCCAAACCTGGGACACACCCCCCCCCAAAAAACTTGGGACACCCCCCAAACCTGGGACAACCCCCAAACCTGGGACACCCCCCACAAAAATACTTGGGGGACACCCCCCCAAACCTGGGACACCCCCCCCCAAAAACTTTGGACACCCCCCAAAAAACCTGGGACACCCCCCAAACCTGGGACCCCCCCCAAAGAACTTGGGGGACACCCCCAAACCTGGGACACCCCCCCAAACCTGCGACCCCCCCAAAAAACTTGGGGGACACCCCCAAACCTGGGACACCCCCCCCCAAAAAACTTGGACACCCCCCCGAACCTGAGACACACCCCCAAAACCTGGGACCCCCCTAAAAACCTGAGACCCCCCCAAACCTGAGACCCCCCGAAAACCTGGGACACCCCCAAACCTGGGACACCCCCCAAACCTGAGACACTGCCCCCCCAAAACCTGCGACCCCCCAAAACCAGAGACCCCCCCCCTCAAAAATAGCCCCCCAGGAAATATGGGGGGTCCCTGGGGGGGGTCCTGGGGCTGTTTGGGTTTGGGGGGGTCCCTGGGGGGGTCCTGGGGGTGTTTGGGGGGTCCCTGGGGGGGTCCTGGGGGGTGTTTGGGTTTGGGGGGGCCCCTGGGGGGGGTCCTGGGGGTATTTGGGGGGGGCCCCTGGGGGGGGGTCCTGGGGGTATTTGGGGGGTCCCTGGGGGGGGCTCCTGGGGCTGTTTGGGTTTGGGGGTTCCTGGGGGGGGTCCTGGGGGTATTTGGGGGGCCCCTGGGGGGGGGTCCTGGGGGTATTTGGGTTTGGGGGGTCCCTGGGGGGGGTCCTGGGGGTATTTGGGGGGGGCCCCTGGGGGGGTCCTGGGGCGTGTTTGGGTTTGGGGGGTCCCTGGGGGGGGTCCTGGGGGTATTTGGGGTGCGGGGGGGTCCCTGGGGGGGGTCCTGGGGGTATTTGGGGGGGCCCCTGGGGGGGGTCCTGGGGGTATTTGGGGTGCGGGGGGGTCCCTGGGGGGGGTCCTGGGGGTATTTGGGGGGGCCCCTGGGGGGGTCCTGGGGGTGTTTGGGTTTGGGGGGTCCTGGGGGGGGTCCTGGGGGTATTTGGGGTGGGGGGGGGTCCCTGGGGGGGGGTCCTGGGGGTATTTGGGGGGGTCCCTGGGGGGGGGTCCTGGGGGTGTTTGGGTTTGGGGGGTCCCTGGGGGGGTCCTGGGGGTATTTGGGGGGTCCCTGGGGGGGTCCGGGGGGTGTTTGGGTTTGGGGGGGCCCTGGGGGGGGTCTGGGGGTATTTGGGGGGTCCCTGGGGGGGTCCGGGGGGTATTTGGGTTTGGGGGGTCCCTGGGGGGGGTCCTGGGGGTATTTGGGGGGGCCCCTGGGGGCGGGTCCTGGGGGTGTTTGGGTTTGGGGGGTCCCTGGGGGTATTTGAGGTCGGAGGGGTCCCGGAGGGGTCTGAGGGGTATTTGGGGGTCCCGGGGGGGTGTCGGGGGTTTTGGGGTCCCCCCTGACCCCCCCGTTTCCCCCCCCCCCAGTACTTGGGGTACTTCGGGGACGCCAAGAACCGGTACCAGCGCCTCTACGTCAAATTCCTGGAGAACGTCAACAAGAAGGACTAACGTGCGGGTCTGCTCCCGCAAGCCCTGGCACCGGCCCCTCGCCGCCGTCAGGTGGGGACAGGGGACATCGGGGGACATTGGGGGACACTTGGGGACATCGGGGACATTGGGGGCATCAGGGACATTGGGGGCATCGGGGACATCGGGGACATTGGGGTGCAGGGGGACACGGGGACATGGGGACACGTGCGGGTCTGCTCCGCAAAGCCCCTGGCACCGGCCCCTCGCCGCCGTCAGGTGGGGACAGGGGACATCGGGGGACATTGGGGACAGTTGGGGACATCGGGGACACTTGGGGACATCAGGGACGTTGGGGACATTGGGGACATAGGGACATTGGGGACACCGGGGACATCGGGGTGCAGGGGGACACGGGGACACGGAGGGGCTCCCGCAAGCCCTGGCACCGCCCCTCGCTGCCATCAGGTGGGGACAGGGGACACCTGGGGACATCGGGGACATCGGGGACGTTGGGGACATTGGGGACATCGGGGACACCGGGGACATCGGGGTGCAGGGGGACACGGGGACACGGAGGGGCTACATGTGGGTCTGCTCCCGCAAGCCCTGGCACCGGCCCCTCGCCGCCGTCAGGTGGGGACAGGGGACATCGGGGGACATTGGGGACACTTGGGGACGTTGGGACATCGGGGACATCAGGGACGTTGGGGACATTGGGGTGCAGGGGGACACGGGGACATGGGGACACGTGCGGGTCTGCTCCCGCAAGCCCTGGCACCGGCCCTCGCCGCCGTCAGGTGGGGACAGGGGGACATCGGGGACATTGGGGACATCGGGGACATCAGGGATGTTGGGGACATCGGAACACTTGGGGACATCAGGGACATTAGGGACACTGGGGACGTTGGGGTGCAGGGGGACACGGGGACATGGGGGGCTACGTGCGGGTCTGCTCCCGCAAGCCCTGGCACCGGTCCCTCGCCGCCATCAGGTGGGACAGGGGACATCGGGGGACATCGGGGACACTTGGGGACGTTGGGGACACTTGGGGACATCGGGACATTAGGGACACTGGGGACGTTGGGGTGCAGGGGGACACAGGGACATGGGGACACGTGAGGGTCTGCTTCCGCAAGCCCTGGCACCGGCCCCTCGCCGCCGTCAGGTGGGGACAGGTGACATCGGGGACATTGGGGACATCGGGGACATTGGGGACGTTAGGGACATCGGGGACACTTGGGGACATCAGGGACATTAGGGACACTGGGGACGTTGGGGGTGCAGGGGGACACGGGGACACGGGGTCTACATGCGGGTCTGCTCCCGCAAGCCCTGGCACCGGTCCCTCGCCGCCGTCAGGTGGGGACAGGGGACATCGGGGGACATTGGGGACACTTGGGGACATCAGGGACGTTGGGGACATTGGGGACATAGGGGACATTGGGGACACCGGGGACATCGGGGTGCAGGGGGACACGGGGACATGGAGGGGCTCCCGCAAGCCCTGGCACCGGCCCCTCGCCGCCGTCAGGTGGGGACAGGGGACATCGGGGACACCTGGGGACATCGGGGACATTGGGGACGTTGGGGACATCGGGGACATTGGGGACGTTGGGGACATTGGGGGTGTGGGGACATCGGGGACACCGGGGTCATCAGGGACATCAGAGAAATCGGGGATATGGGGGACATTTGGGGTGCAGGGGGTGTCAGGGGTCACTGGGGACATTGGGGACATCGGGGACATTGGGGACATTTGGGGTGCAGGGGGTGTCAGGGGTCACTGGGGACATTGGGGACATCGGGGACATTGGGGACATTTGGGGTGCAGGGGGTGTCAGGGGTCACTGGGGACATTGGGGACATTGGGGACATCGGGGACATTGGGGACATTTGGGGTGCAGGGGGTGTCAGGGGTCACTGGGGACATTGGGGACATTGGGGACATTGGGGACATTGGGGACATTTGGGGTGCAGGGGGTGTCAGGGTTCACTGGGGACATTGGGGACACTGGGGACATTGGGGACATCGGGGACACGGGACATCGGGACATCGGGGACATTTGGGGTGCAGGGGGTGTCAGGGAACACTGGGGACATTGGGGACATTGGGGACATCGGGGACATTGGGGACATTTGGGGTGCAGGGGGTGTCAGGGGTCACTGGGGACATTGGGGACATCGGGGACATTGGGGACATTTGGGGTGCAGGGGGTGTCAGGGGTCACTGGGGACATTGGGGACATCGGGGACATTGGGGACATTTGGGGTGCAGGGGGTGTCAGGGAACACTGGGGACATCGGGGACATTGGGGACATTTGGGGTGCAGGGGGTGTCAGGGGTCACTGGGGACATTGGGGACATCGGGGACATTGGGGACATTTGGGGTGCAGGGGGTGTCAGGGGTCATTGGGGACATCGGGGATATTGGGGACACTGGGGACATCGGGGACATTTGGGGTGCAGGGGGTGTCAGGGGTCACTGGGGACATTGGGGACATCGGGGACATTGGGGACACTGGGGACATCGGGGACATTTGGGGTGCAGGGGGTGTCAGGGAACACTGGGGACATTGGGGACATCGGGGACATTGGGGACATTTGGGGTGCAGGGGGTGTCAGGGGTCACTGGGGACATCGGGGACATTGGGGACATTTGGGGTGCAGGGGGGTGTCAGGGTCACTGGGGACATCGGGACATTGGGGACATTTGGGGTGCAGGGGGTGTCAGGGGGCACTGGGGACATTGGGGACATCGGGGACATTGGGGGACATTTGGGGTGCAGGGGGTGTCAGGGGTCATTGGGGACATCGGGGATATTGGGGACACTGGGGACATCGGGGACATTTGGGGTGCAGGGGGTGTCAGGGGTCATTGGGGACATCGGGGATATTGGGGACACTGGGGACATCGGGGACATTTGGGGTGCAGGGGGTGTCAGGGGTCACTGGGGACATTGGGGACACTGGGGACATCGGGGACATTTGGGGTGCAGGGGGTGTCAGGGAACACTGGGGACATTGGGGACATCGGGGACATTTGGGGACATTTGGGGTGCAGGGGGTGTCAGCGGTCACTGGGGACATCGGGGACATTGGGGACATTTGGGGTGCAGGGGGTGTCAGGGTCACTGGGGACATTGGGGACATCGGGGACATTGGGGACTTCAGGGTGTGTGGGGGAGTTGGGGACATTGGGGACCCGGGGGGGGGACATTGGGGGACGCTGGGGTGGTGTGGGGACATCGGGGGGACACCGGGGGATGTGGGGGGACACGGGGGGGGACACAGGGGACAGTGGTGGCACTGGGGACACCGGGGACATGGGGGGGGGGGACACCGGGGGACACCGGGTGTTTGGGGGTGTCCCTGTTGTCCCCAAGGTCCCGGGGGGGGGGGCACTTGGGGGGGTCCCCAATGTCCCCACGGCACAGGTTTGGGGTGTCCCTGTTGTCCCCAAGACCTTTGGGGGGGGGGGGTGTCCCCCAAACTTGGGGGGGGGACACATTTGGGGTGTCCCCACTGTCCCCCAGGTTTTGGGGGGCGCTTGAGGGGTCCCCCATGTCCCCACGGTCTCATTTTGGGGGGGGGGATCCCCATTGTCCCCAAGGTCTGGGACAGTTTTGGGGGGGTCCTGAGGGGGTCCCCATGTCCCTGAGGTCACAGGGGACATTTTGGGGGGGGGGGTCCCCCATGGCCCCTATGGCCTCTGGGGGTGGTTTGGGGGGGTCACAGGGGGTCCCCATTGTCCCCAGGAGTTTGGGGGGGGGGGGGTTCCCCCTGATCCCTCTGGGGGACATTTGGGGGGGTCCCCGTTCCCCCCATGGCCCCCCCCAGTCCTGGGAGGGGAGTTGGGGGTCCGGGGGGGTCCCCTGTTACCCCA
>NW_026776426.1:0-66377 GCF_030936135.1 Gavia stellata
TTAGCCTACTAAAACTTCCAACGTACACTCCCTCGCCTGCTCAATCTGGCCAGATCTCAACACCGGAATTGCGAACGTCCAGCCATTGCTCCTACACTAAAGGTGCCAGCCCTGAAAGCTCTTGCTGATCCTCATCTCCCACTGGGAACCTCTCAAACGAACCACAAACACTTGGGCTCTGAACTTGTTTAGCCTACTAAAACTTCCAACGTACACAGCCTCTCCTGCTCAATCTGGCCAGAGCTGAACACCGAAATTGCGAACGTCCAGCCATTGCTCTTACACTAAAGGTGCTAGCCCTGAAAGGTCTTGCTGGTCCTCATCTCCCACTGGTAACCTCTCAAACGAACCACAAACACTTGGGCTCTGAACTTGTTTAGCCTACTAAAACTTCCAACGTACACAGAGTCTCCTGCTCAATCTGGCCAAAATTCAACACCGAAATTGCGAACGTCCAGCGATTGCTCCTACACGAAAGGTGCCAGCCCTGAAAGCTCTTGCTGGTCCTCATCTCCCACTGGTAACCTCTCAAACGAACCACAAACACTTGGGCTCTGAACTTGTTTAGCCTACTAAAACTTCCAACGTACACAGCCTCTCCTGCTCAATCGGGCCAAAATTCAACACAAAAATTGCGAACGTCCAGCCATTGCTCCTACACTAAAGGTGCCAGCCCTGAAAGCTCTTGCTGGTCCTCATCTCCCACTGGTAACCTCTCAAACGAACCACAAACACTTGGGCTCTGAACTTGTTTAGCCTACTAAAACTTCCAACGTACACAGCCTCTCCTGCTCAATCTGGCCAGAGCTCAACACCGAAATTGCAAACGTCCAGCCATTGCTCTTACACTAAAGGTGCCAGCCCTGAAAGCTCTTGCTGGTCCTCATCTCCCACTGGGAACCTCTCAAACGAACCACAAACACTTGGGCTCTGAACTTGTTTAGCCTACTAAAACTTCCAACGTACACTGCCTCTCCTGCTCAATCTGACCAAAATTCAACACCGAAATTGCGAACGTCCAGCCATTGCTCCTACACTAAAGGTGCCACCCCTGAAAGCTCTTCCTGGTCCTCATCTCCCACTGGGAACCTCTCAAACGAACCACAAACACTTGGGCTCGGAACTTGTTTAGCCTACTAAAACTTCCAACGTACACAGCCTCTCCTGCTCAATCTGGCCAAAATTCAACACCGAAATTGCGAACGTCCAGCGATTGCACTTACACTAAAGGTGCCAGCGCTGAAAGCTCTTGCTGGTCCTCATCTCCCACTGGTAACCTCTCAAACGAACCACAAACACTTGGGCTCGGAACTTGTTTAGCCTACTAAAACTTCCAACGTACACTCCCTCGCCTGCTCAATCTGGCCAACATTCAACACCGAAATTGTGAACGTCCAGCCATTGCTCTTACACTAAAGGTGCTAGCCCTGAAAGCTCTTGCTGGTCCTCATCTCCCACTGGTAACCTCTCAAACGAACCACAAACACTTGGGCTCTGAACTTGTTTAGACACTCAAAGGTCCAGACGTATCATCGCATCCTTTCGCTGCTGCACGTCAGAGCTCAACACCGAAACTGCGAACGTCCAGCGATTGCTCCTACACTAAAGGTGCCAGCCCTGAAAGCTCTTCCTGGTCCTCATCTCCCACTGGTAACCTCTCAAACGAACCACAAACACTTGGGCTCTGAACTTGTTTAGCCTACTAAAACTTCCAACGTACACAGCCTCTCCTGCTCAATCTGGCCAAAATTCAACACCGAAATTGCGAACGTCCAGCCATTGCTCCTACAGTAAAGGTGCCAGACCTGAAAGCTCTTGCTGGTCCTCATCTCCACTGGTAACCCTCTCATAAACGAACCACAAACACTTGGGCTCTGAACTTGTTTAGCCTACTAAAACTTCCAACGTACACTCCCTCTCCTGCTCAATCTGGCCAAAATTCAACACCGAAATTGCGAATGTCCAGCCATTGCTCTTACACTAAAGGTGCCAGCCCTGAAAGCTCTTGCTGGTCCTCATCTCCCACTGGTAACCTCTCAAACGAACCACAAACACTTGGGCTCGGAACTTGTTTAGCCTACTAAAACTTCCAACGTACACTCCCTCGCCTGCTCAATCTGGCCAGATCTCAACACCGGAATTGCGAACGTCCAGCCATTGCTCCTACACTAAAGGTGCCAGCCCTGAAAGCTCTTGCTGATCCTCATCTCCCACTGGTAACCTCTCAAACGAACCACAAACACTTGGGCTCTGAACTTGTTTAGCCTACTAAAACTTCCAACGTACACAGCCTCTCCTGCTCAATCTGGCCAGAGCTGAACACCGAAATTGCGAACGTCCAGCCATTGCTCTTACACTAAAGGTGCTAGCCCTGAAAGCTCTTGCTGGTCCTCATCTCCCACTGGTAACCTCTCAAACGAACCACAAACACTTGGGCTCTGAACTTGTTTAGCCTACTAAAACTTCCAACGTACACTCCCTCGCCTGCTCAATCTGGCCAAATTTCAACACCGAAATTGCGAACGTCCAGCCATTGCTCCTACACTAAAGGTGCCAGCCCTGAAAGCTCCTGCTGGTCCTCATCTCCCACTGGTAACCTCTCAAACGAACCACAAACACTTGGGCTCTGAACTTGTTTAGCCTACTAAAACTTCCAACGTACACTCCCTCGCCTGCTCAATCTGGCCAGAGCTGAACACCGAAATTGCAAACGTCCAGCCATTGCTCTTACACTAAAGGTGCCAGCCCTGAAAGCTCTTGCTGGTCCTCATCTCCCACTGGGAACCTCTCAAACGAACCACAAACACTTGGGCTCGGAACTTGTTTAGCCTACTAAAACTTCCAACGTACACTCCCTCTCCTGCTCAATCTGGCCAAAATTCAACACCGAAATTGCGAACGTCCAGGGATTGCTCCTACACTAAAGGTGCCAGCCCTGAAAGCTCTTGCTGGTCCTCATCTCCCACTGGTAACCTCTCAAACGAACCACAAACACTTGGGCTCTGGACTTGTTTAGCCTACTAAAACTTCCAATGTACACAGAGTCTCCTGCTCAATCAGGCCAAAATTCAACACCGAAATTGCGAACGTCCAGCCATTGCTCCTACAGTAAAGGTGCCAGACCTGAAAGCTCTTGCTGGTCCTCATCTCCCACTGGGAACCTCTCAAACGAACCACAAACACTTGGGCTCTGAACTTGTTTAGCCTACTAAAACTTCCAACGTACACAGCCTCTCCTGCTCAATCTGGCCAAAATTAAACACCGAAATTGCGAACGTCCAGCCATTGCTTTTACACTAAAGGTGCCAGCCCTGAAAGCTCTTGCTGGTCCTCATCTCCCACTGGGAACCTCTCAAACGAACCACAAACACTTGGGCTCTGAACTTGTTTAGCCTACTAAAACTTCCAACGTACGCAGCCTCTCCTGCTCTATCTGGCCAAAATTCAACACCGAAATTGCGAACGTCCAGCGATTGCTCCTACACTAAAGGTGCCAGCCCTGAAAGCTCTTGCTGGTCCTCATCTCCCACTGGTAACCTCTCAAACGAACCACAAACACTTGGGCTCGGAACTTGTTTAGCCTACTAAAACTTCCAACGTACACAGCCTCTCCTGCTCAATCTGGCCAGAGGTGAACACAGAAATTGCGAACGTCCAGCGATTGCTCCTACACTAAAGGTGCCAGCCCTGAAAGCTCTTGCTGGTCCTCATCTCCCACTGGTAACCTCTCAAACGAACCACAAACACTTGGGCTCGGAACTTGTTTAGCCTACTAAAACTTCCAACGTACACAGCCTCTCCTGCTCAATCTGGCCAGAGCTGAACACCGAAATTGCGAACGTCCAGCGATTGCTCCTACACTAAAGGTGCCAGCCCTGAAAGCTCTTGCTGATCCTCATCTCCCACTGGTAACCTTTAAAACGAACCACAAACACTTGGGCTCGGAACTTGTTTAGCCTACTAAAACTTCCAACGTACACTCCCTCGCCTGCTCAATCTGGCCAAAATTCAACACCGAAATTGCGAACGTCCAGGGATTGCTCCTACACTAAAGGTGCCAGCCCTGAAAGCTCTTGCTGGTCCTCATCTCCCACTGGGAACCTCTCAAACGAACCACAAACACTTGGGCTCTGAACTTGTTTAGCCTACTAAAACTTCCAACGTACACAGAGTCTCCTGCTCAATCTGGCCAGAGCTCAACACCGGAATTGCGAACGTCCAGCGATTGCTCCTACACTAAAGGTGCCAGCCCTGAAAGCTCTTGCTGGTCCTCATCTCCCACTGGTAACCTCTCAAACGAACCACAAACACTTGGGCTCTGAACTTGTTTAGCCTACTAAAACTTCCAACGTACACTCCCTGGCCTGCTCAATCTGGCCAAAATTCAACACCGGAATTGCGAACGTCCAGCGATTGCTCCTACACTAAAGGTGCCAGCCCTGAAAGCTCTTGCTGGTCCTCATCTCCCACTGGTAGCCTCTCAAATGAACCACAAACACTTGGGCTCGGAACTTGTTTAGCCTACTAAAACTTCCAATGTACACAGCCTCTCCTGCTCAATCTGGCCAAAATTCAACACCGAAATTGCGAACGTCCAGGGATTGCTCCTACACTAAAGGTGCCAGCCCTGAAAGCTCTTGCTGGTCCTCATCTCCCACTGGTAACCTCTCAAACGAACCACAAACACTTGGGCTCTGGACTTGTTTAGCCTACTAAAACTTCCAACATACACAGCCTCTCCTGCTCAATCTGGCCAGAGCTGAACACCGAAATTGCGAACGTCCAGCCATTGCTACTACACTAAAGGTGCCAGACCTGAAAGCTCTTGCTGGTCCTCATCTCCCACTGGTAACCTCTCAAACGAACCACAAACACTTGGGCTCTGAACTTGTTTAGCCTACTAAAACTTCCAACGTACACTCCCTCGCCTGCTCAATCGGGCCAAAATTCAACACCGAAATTGCGAACGTCCAGGGATTGCTCCTACACTAAAGGTGCCAGCCCTGAAAGCTCTTGCTGGTCCTCATCTCCCACTGGTAACCTCTCAAACGAACCACAAACACTTGGGCTCTGAACTTGTTTAACCTACTAAAACTTCCAACGTACGCAGCCTCTCCTGCTCAATCTGGCCAAAATTCAACACCGAAATTGCGAACGTCCAGCCATTGCTCCTACACTAAAGGTGCCAGCCCTGAAAGCTCTTGCTGGTCCTCATCTCCCACTGGGAACCTCTCAAACGAACCACAAACACTTGGGCTCGGAACTTGTTTAGCCTACTAAAACTTCCAACGTACACAGCCTCTCCTGCTCAATCTGGCCAGAGCTGAACACCGAAATTTCGAACGTCCAGCGATTGCTCCTACACTAAAGGTGCCAGCCCTGAAAGCTCTTGCTGGTCCTCATCTCCCACTGGGAACCTCTCAAACGAACCACAAACACTTGGGCTCGGAACTTGTTTAGCCTACTAAAACTTCCAACGTACACTCCCTCGCCTGCTCAATCTGGCCAAAATTCAACACCGAAATTGCGAACGTCCAGGGATTGCTCCTACACTAAAGGTGCCAGCCCTGAAAGCTCTTGCTGGTCCTCATCTCCCACTGGTAACCTCTCAAACGAACCACAAACACTTGGGCTCGGAACTTGTTTAGCCTACTAAAACTTCCAACGTACACTCCGTGGCCTGCTCAATCTGGCCAAAATTCAACACCGGAATTGCGAACGTCCAGCGATTGCTCCTACACTAAAGGTGCCAGCCCTGAAAGCTCTTGCTGGTCCTCATCTCCCACTGGTAGCCTCTCAAATGAACCACAAACACTTGGGCTCGGAACTTGTTTATCGTACTAAAACTTCCAACGTACGCAGCCTCTCCTGCTCAATCTGGCCAAAATTCAACACCGAAATTGCGAACGTCCAGCGATTCCTCCTACACTAAAGGTGCCAGCCCTGAAAGCTCTTGCTGGTCCTCATCTCCCACTGGGAACCTCTCAAACGAACCACAAACACTTGGGCTCTGAATTTGTTTAGCCTACTAAAACTTCCAATGTACACAGCCTCTCCTGCTCAATCTGGCCAAAATTCAACACCGAAATTGCGAACGTCCAGCGATTGCTCCTACACTAAAGGTGCCAGCCCTGAAAGCTCTTGCTGGTCCTCATCTCCCACTGGGAACCTCTCAAACGAACCACAAACACTTGGGCTCTGGACTTGTTTAGCCTACTAAAACTTCCAATGTACACAGAGTCTCCTGCTCAATCTGGCCAAAATTCAACACCGAAATTGCGAACGTCCAGCCATTGCTCCTACAGTAAAGGTGCCAGACCTGAAAGCTCTTGCTGGTCCTCATCTCCCACTGGTAACCTCTCAAACGAACCACAAACACTTGGGCTCTGAACTTGTTTAGCCTACTAAAACTTCCAACGTACACAGCCTCTCCTGCTCAATCGGGCCAAAATTCAACACCGAAATTGCGAACGTCCAGCGATTGCTCCTACACTAAAGGTGCCAGCCCTGAAAGCTCTTGCTGGTCCTCATCTCCCACTGGGAACCTCTCAAACGAACCACAAACACTTGGGTCGGAACTTGTTTAGCCTACTAAAACTTCCAACGTACACAGCCTCTCCTGCTCAATCTGGCCAGAGCTGAACACCGAAATTGCGAACGTCCAGCGATTGCTCCTACACTAAAGGTGCCAGCCCTGAAAGCTCTTGCTGGTCCTCATCTCCCACTGGGAACCTCTAAAACGAACCACAAACACTTGGGCTCGGAACTTGTTTAGCCTACTAAAACTTCCAACGTACACTCCCTCGCCTGCTCAATCTGGCCAGAGCTGAACACCGAAATTGCGAACGTCCAGCGATTGCTCCTACACTAAAGGTGCCAGCCCTGAAAGCTCTTGCTGATCCTCATCTCCCACTGGTAACCTCTCAAACGAACCACAAACACTTGGGCTCGGAACTTGTTTAGCCTACTAAAACTTCCAACGTACACTCCCTCGCCTGCTCAATCTGGCCAAAATTCAACACCGAAATTGTGAACGTCCAGGGATTGCTCCTACACTAAAGGTGCCAGCCCTGAAAGCTCTTGCTGGTCCTCATCTCCCACTGGTAACCTCTCAAACGAACCACAAACACTTGGGCTCTGAACTTGTTTAGCCTACTAAAACTTCCAACGTACACAGAGTCTCCTGCTCAATCTGGCCAGAGCTCAACACCGACATTGCGAATGTCCAGCGATTGCTCCTACACTAAAGGTGCCAGCCCTGAAAGCTCTTGCTGGTCCTCATCTCCCACTGGGAACCTCTCAAACGAACCACAAACACTTGGGCTCGGAACTTGTTTAGCCTACTAAAACTTCCAACGTACACTGCCTCTCCTGCTCAATCTGACCAAAATTCAACACCGAAATTGCGAACGTCCAGCCATTGCTCCTACACTAAAGGTGCCAGCCCTGAAAGCTCTTGCTGGTCCTCATCTCCCACTGGGAACCTCTCAAACGAACCACAAACACTTGGGCTCGGAACTTGTTTAGCCTACTAAAACTTCCAACGTACACAGCCTCTCCTGCTCAATCGGGCCAAAATTAAACACCGAAATTGCGAACGTCCAGCCATTGCTTTTACACTAAAGGTGCCAGCCCTGAAAGCTCTTGCTGGTCCTCATCTCCCACTGGGAACCTCTCAAACGAACCACAAACACTTGGGCTCTGAACTTGTTTAGCCTACTAAAACTTCCAACGTACGCAGCCTCTCCTGCTCAATCTGGCCAACATTCAACACCGAAATTGTGAACGTCCAGCCATTGCTCTTACACTAAAGGTGCCAGCCCTGAAAGCTCTTGCTGGTCCTCATCTCCCACTGGTAACATCTCAAACGAACCACAAACACTTGGGCTCGGAACTTGTTTAGCCTACTAAAATTTGCAACGTACACTCCCTCGCCTCTCAATCTGGCCAGAGCTCAACACCGAAATTGCGAACGTCCAGCCATTGCACTTGCACTAAAGGTGCCAGCCCTGAAAGCTCTTCCTGGTCCTCATCTCCCACTGGGAACCTCTAAAACAAACCACAAACACTTGGGCTCTGAACTTGTTTAGCCTACTAAAATTTCCAATGTACACTCCCTCGCCTGCTCAATCTGGCCAAAATTCAACACCGAAATTGCGAACGTCCAGCGATTGCTCCTACACTAAAGGTGCCAGCCCTGAAAGCTCTTGCTGGTCCTCATCTCCCACAGGTAACCTCTCAAATGAACCACAAACACTTGGGCTCGGAACTTGTTTAGCCTACTAAAACTTCCAACGTACACTCCCTGGCCTGCTCAATCTGGCCAAAATTCAACACCGGAATTGCGAACGTCCAGCGATTGCTCCTACACTAAAGGTGCCAGCCCTGAAAGCTCTTGCTGGTCCTCATCTCCCACTGGTAGCCTCTCAAATGAACCACAAACACTTGGGCTTGGAACTTGTTTATCGTACTAAAACTTCCAACGTACGCAGCCTCTCCTGCTCTATCTGGCCAAAATTCAACTCCGAAATTGCGAACGTCCAGCGATTCCTCCTACACTAAAGGTGCCAGCCCTGAAAGCTCTTGCTGGTCCTCATCTCCCACTGGTAACCTCTCAAACGAACCACAAACACTTGGGCTCGGAACTTGTTTAGCCTACTAAAACTTCCAATGTACACAGAGTCTCCTGCTCAATCTGGCCAAAATTCAACACCGAAATTGCGAACGTCCAGCCATTGCTCCTACACTAAAGGTGCCAGCCCTGAAAGCTCTTGCTGGTCCTCATCTCCCACTGGTAACCTCTCAAACGAACCACAAACGCTTGGGCTCTGAACTTGTTTAGGCTACTAAAACTTCCAACGTACACTCCCTCGCCTGCTCAATCTGGCCAGATCTCAACACCGGAATTGCGAACGTCCAGCGATTGCTCCTACACTAAAGGTGCCAGCCCTGAAAGCTCTTGCTGGTCCTCATCTCCCACTGGTAGCCTCTCAAATGAACCACAAACACTTGGGCTCGGAACTTGTTTATCGTACTAAAACTTCCAACGTACGCAGCCTCTCCTGCTCAATCTGGCCAAAATTCAACACCGAAATTGCGAACGTCCAGCGATTCCTCCTACACTAAAGGTGCCAGCCCTGAAAGCTCTTGCTGGTCCTCATCTCCCACTGGGAACCTCCGAGGCGAAGGGCTCCGGAGCAGAGGATCGCGACGGGGGACCCTTCCTAGGGCGGCTAACGGCGAAGGCGAAAGCTCAGGGAGAGAGTGGGTGCCCCAGCCCGCCCCCACACCGCCCCCCCGAGCCGGCAGCGCGAGCTGCTGACGAGCTGCTGACGAGCTCCTGACGAGCGGGAGCTCTGACTCAGCGTGGGCGGCGACTAGAGCGGCGGCGGCAGTTTAAAACCCAGAGTGCCCGCCATTTCGGCGAAGCCACCGAGGCGAAGGGCTCCGGAGCAGAGGATCGCGACGGGGGACCCTTCCTAGGGCGGCTAACGGCGAAGGCGAAAGCTCAGGGAGAGAGTGGGTGCCCCAGCCCGCCCCCACACCGCCCCCCCGAGCCGGCAGCGCGAGCTGCTGACGAGCTGCTGACGAGCTCCTGACGAGCGGGAGCTCTGACTCAGCGTGGGCGGCGACTAGAGCGGCGGCGGCAGTTTAAAACCCAGAGTGCCCGCCATTTCGGTGAAGCCACCGAGGTGAAGGGCTCCGGAGCAGAGGATCGCGACGGGGGACCCTTCCTAGGGCGGCTAACGGCGAAGGCGAAAGCTCAGGGAGAGAGTGGGTGCCCCAGCCCGCCCCCACACCGCCCCCCCCGAGCCGGCAGCGCGAGCTCCTGACGAGCTGCTGACGAGCTCCTGACGAGCGGGAGCTCTGACTCAGCGTGGGCGGGGACTAGAGCGGCAGCGTTCCAACGCCCTCGGGTACAAGAGCAGCCCCCAGGGAGCGCGAGCGACCCGGAGCGCCGCGAACAGGGCGGGCAAACAGGACGTGGCGCGTCAGAAGGGCGTGGCGCGTCAGTTTGCGCAGGCAGGGCGAGCAGGCAGGGTGAGCAGGGTAGGCGAGCGGGCAGGGCGCAGTCCTGCCCTCCTGGCTCTGAAGGCTCTCCGGACGAGTGGTCACTGCCCCCCCAGAAGAGGCCCAGCCATGGTCTCCACTCGGCCGAAAGCCTTCGCCAGAAGGAATGTGGCGACCCAGACGGAGCTCCCGCCCAGGCACGCGGCTGTCCAGGTCTCCGGCTGCCAGGAGTGCCTGAGCCTGTTGCTGGCGCCGGAGGACCAGAGAGACAACGCCTGCGTGCGGTGCGACCAGGTGAACGATCTGCTCAGCCTGGTGGCAGAGCTGAAGGAGGAGGTGGAGAGGCTGAGGAGTATCAGGGAGTGCGAGAGGGAGATAGACTGGTGGAGCCATGCCCTACCGTCCCTGAGGCAAAGGCAGAGGACGGAGGCTCCACGAGAAGCAGAGGCTCCCTTACCCTCTTGCCACCGGGCAGAAGGAGGGGACCTAGGAGGCGAAGGGGAATGGAAAAAGGTCCCTGCTCGGGGCCGCAGGCGAATCCCCTCCCGGCCTCCCTCACCCTTGCCTTCTCAGCTGCCCCTACATAACAGATATGGGGCTCTGGAACTTGAGGGCCAGGCTAACGAGGACATGGACGAAAGTCCATCTGCGGGGCTGCCTAGGGCGAGACAGCCTGCCCCACGCATCACAACCACCTCTACCAAGGCAAAAAGGAGGGTGGTTGTTGTAGGCGATTCCCTCCTGAGGGGAACAGAGGGCCCAATATGCCGGCCTGACCCGACCCACAGGGAGGTCTGCTGCCTCCCTGGGGCCCGGGTGAGGGAGGTCACAAGGAAACTCCCCAGTCTGGTACGGCCCACCGATTACTACCCGCTGGTAGTTTTGCAGGTTGGCAGCGAGGAGATAGAGCAAAGAAGCGTGAAAGGGATGAAGAAGGACTTTAAGGCGCTGGGGAGACTGATTGAGGGATCGGGTGCGCAGGTGGTGTTTTCTGCAATCCCTTCAGTGGCGGGGAGGAACACTGAAAGGAATAAGAAAGCAAACATGGTCAATGCGTGGCTCAGAGACTGGTGCCACCAGAGGAATTTTGGATTCTTTGACCATGGGGTGGTCTCTGTGGCACCGGGCCTGCTGAGTGCAGACGGTGTCCAGCTGTCCCCAAGGGGGAAAAGAATCCTTGCCCGTAAGTTGGCAAACCTCATCAGGAGGGCTTTAAACTAGACTCGAAGGGGGAAGGGGATGAAGCCAGGCTACCCAGAGGTGAGCCTAGGGGTGGCATGCCATTGCCGGGGGCAAGACCGATAGCCCAGCTCAAGTGCATCTACTCCAATGCACGCAGCATGGGCGGCAAACAGGAGGAGCTGGAAGCCATCGTGCGGCGGGGCAGCTATGACGTGGTCGCCATCACAGAAACATGGTGGGACGACTCGCATGGCTGGAGTGCTGCGATGGAGGGCTATAAGCTCTTCAGGAGAGACAGGCAAGGAAGGAGAGGCGGTGGGGTGGCTCTGTACGTCAAGGAGTGCTTTGATTGTATAGAGCTGGATGATTGTCACGACGGGGTTGAATGCTTATGGGCAAGGATGAGGGGGAAGGCCAACAAGCCGGATATCCTGCTGGGGGTCTGTTATAGACCACCCGACCAGGGCGTAGAAGCTGATGAAGTGTTCTTCAAGCGACTGGCAGAAGTCTCGCAGTCGCAAGCCCTTGCTCTTGTGGGGGACTTCAACTTACCGGATGTCTGCTGGAAGTACAACACAGCTAAGAGGAAACAGTCCCGGAGGTTCCTCGAGTGTGTCGAAGATAACTTCCTGACGCAGCTGGTAAGCGAGCCTACAAGGGAAGGTGCCCTGCTTGACCTGCTGTTTACGAACAGAGAGGGTCTGGTGGGTGAAGTGAAGGTCGGAGGCCGTCTTGGGCTTAGCGACCATGATATGATAGAGTTTTCAATATTTAGCCAAGTAAGGAGGCGGGTGAGCAATACCGTTACCATGGACTTCCGGAGGGCAGACTTTGCCCTGTTCAGGACACTGGTCGGGAGGGTCCCTTGGGAGACGGTCCTGAAGGGCAAAGGGGCCCAGGAAGGCTGGACCCTCTTCAAGAAGGAAATCTTGAAGGCGCAGGAGCAGGCAGTGCCCATGTGCCGTAAGAAGAGCCGGAGGGGAAGACGGCCGGCCTGGCTGAACAGGGAGCTTATGCTGAGGCTTGGGGAAAAAAAGAGAACTTACCACCTCTGGAAAAAGGGGCAGGCAAGTGAAGAAGAATACAAGGACCTCGTTAGGTCATGCAGGGAGGGAATTAGGAAGGCGAAAGCCCAGCTAGAGGTCAACCTGGCCACGGTCGTGAGGGACAACAAAAAAAGCTTCTATAAATACATTAACAACAAAAAGAGGGCCAAGGAGAATCTCCATCCTCTACTGGATGCGGCGGGGAACATTGTCACGAAGGATGAGGAAAAGGCTGAGTTACTTAATGCCTTCTTTGCCTCAGTCTTTAACAGCCACACCGGGTATCCTCAGGGTATCCGTCCCCCTGAGCTGGATGACAGGGATGGAGGGCAAAATAGGCTCCCCATGATCCAGGAGGAAGCAGTTAACGACCTGCTATGCCACCTGGACACTCATAAGTCTATGGGGCCTGATGGCATCCGCCCAAGGGTGCTGAGGGAGCTGGCGGAGGAGCTTGCCAAGCCGCTCTCCATCATTTATCAACAGTCCTGGTCAACGGGGGAGGTCCCGGACGACTGGAGGCTTGCCAACGTGACGCCCATCTACAAGAAGGGTCGGAAGGAGGATCCGGGGAACTACAGGCCTGTCAGCCTGACCTCGGTGCCGGGGAAGGTTATGGAGAGGCTCATCTTGAGGGCGCTCACGGGACACGTGCAGGATACCCAAGGGATCAGGCCAAGCCAGCACGGGTTCGTGAAAGGCAGGTCCTGCTTGACCAACCTGATCTCCTTCTATGACCAGGTGACCCGCCTAGTGGATGAGGGGAAGGCTGTGGATGTTGTCTACCTGGACTTCAGCAAAGCCTTTGACACTGTTCCCCACAGTATTCTCCTGGAGAAGCTGGCGGCCCGTGGTTTAGACAGGTGCACTCTTCGCTGGGTAAAAAACTGGCTGGATGGCCGAGCCCAGAGGGTTGTGGTGAATGGGGTGAAATCCAGCTGGCGGCCGGTCACAAGCGGAGTCCCCCAGGGCTCAGTTTTGGGACCGGTCTTGTTTAATGTCTTCATTGATGATCTGGATGAGGGGATAGAGTGCTCCCTCAGCAAGTTTGCAGACGACACCAAGTTGGGAGGGAGTGTTGATCTGCTTGAGGGTAGGAAGGCTCTGCAGAGGGATCTGGACAGGCTGGATCGATGGGCTGAGGCCAACCGGATGAACTTCAATAAGGCCAAGTGCCGGGTTCTACACTTCGGCCACAACAACCCCAGGCAACGCTACAGGCTTGGGGATGAGTGGCTGGAAAGTTCCCCTGCAGAAAAGGACCTGGGGGTGTTGATCGACAGACGGCTGAAGATGAGCCAGCAGTGTGCCCAGGTGGCCAAGAAGGCCAACGGCATCCTGGCTTGTATCAGAAATGGTGTGGCCAGCAGGAGCAGGGAGGTGATCATGCCTCTGTACTCGGCTCTGGTGAGGCCGCACCTCGAATACTGTGTTCAGTTTTGGGCCCCTCACTACAAGAAGGACATTGAGGTGCTGGAGCGTGTCCAGAGAAGGGCGACGAAGCTGGTGAGGGGTCTGGAACACAAGTCTTACGAGGAGCGGCTGAGGGAGCTGGGGTTGTTTAGCCTGGAGAAGAGGAGGCTGAGGGGAGACCTTATCGCTCTCTACAACTACCTGAAAGGGGGTTGCAGAGAGGTGGGTGTTGGCCTCTTCTCCCAAGTGACTAGCGACAGGACTAGAGGAAATGGCCTCAAGTTGCGACAGGGGAGGTTCAGGCTGGATATTAGGAAAAAGTTCTTTACTGAGAGAGTGGTGAAACATTGGAACAGGCTGCCCAGGGAGGTGGTAGAGTCACCCTCCCTGGAGGCATTCAAGGAGCGTGTGGATGTAGCATTGTGGGATGTAGCTTGATGGACATGGTGCTGTGTGGTGTTGGGTGGGTTGTGGCTTGTTATTGTTGTTGTGTGGCATGGGTTTTGTGGTTTTAATTTTTTTTTTTTGTGGGTTTTCTTGGTGTTGTGTTATTTCTCTTTGCTTTTTTTTTTTTTTTTTTTTTTTTTTCTCTTTTCAGATTGGACTCGATGATCTTACAGGTCTTTTCCAACCGTACTGATTCTGTGATTCTGTGAAATTGCGAACGTCCAGCGATTGCTCCTACACTAAAGGTGCCAGCCCTGAAAGCTCTTGCTGGTCCTCATCTCCCACTGGGAACCTCTCAAACGAACCACAAACACTTGGGCTCTGAACTTGTTTAGCCTACTAAAACTTCAAACGTACACAGCCTCTCCTGCTCAATCTGGCCAGAGCTCAACACCGAAATTGCGAACGTCCAGCCATTGCACTTGCACTAAAGGTGCCAGCCCTGAAAGCTCTTGCTGGTCCTCATCTCCCACTGGGAACCTCTCAAACGAACCACAAACACTTGGGCTCGGAACTTGTTTAGCCTACTAGAACTTCCAACGTACACTCCCTCGCCTGCTTAATCTGGCCAGAGCTGAACACCGAAATTGCGAACGTCCAGCGATTGCTCCTACACTAAAGGTGCCAGCCCTGAAAGCTCTTGCTGGTCCTCATCTCCCACTGGTAACCTCTCAAACGAACCACAAACACTTGGGCTCGGAACTTGTTTGGCCTACTAAAACTTCCAACGTACTCTCCCTCGCCTGCTCAATCTGGCCAAAATTCAACACCGAAATTGCGAACGTCCAGGGGTTGCTCCTACACTAAAGGTGCCAGCCCTGAAAGCTCTTGCTGGTCCTCATCTCCCACTGGTAATATCTAAAACGAACCACAAACACTTGGGCTCTGAACTTGTTTAGCCTACTAAAACTTCCAACGTACACTCCCTCGCCTGCTCAATCTGGCCAGAGCTCAACACCGAAATTGCGAACGTCCAGCCATTGCTCCTACGCTAAAGGTGCCAGCCCTGAAAGCTCTTGCTGGTCCTCATCTCCCACTGGTAACCTCTCAAACGAACCACAAACACTTGGGCTCTGAACTTGTTTAGGCTGCTAAAACTTCCAACGTACGCAGCCTCTCCTGCTCAATCTGGCCAGAGCTCAACACCGAAATTGCGAACGTCCAGTGATTGCTCCTACACTAAAGGTGCCAGCCCTGAAAGCTCTTGCTGGTCCTCATCTCCCACTGCGAACCTCTCAAACGAACCACAAACACTTGGGCTCTGAACTTGTTTAGCCTACTAAAACTTCCAACGTACACAGCCTCTCCTGCTCAATCTGGCCAAAATTCAACACCGAAATTGCGAACGTCCAGGGATTGCTCCTACAATAAAGGTGCCAGCCCTGAAAGCTCTTGCTGGTCCTCATCTCCCACTGGTAACCTCTCAAACGAACCACAAACACTTGGGCTCGGAACTTGTTTAGGCTACTAAAACGTCCAACGTAGACAGCCTCTCCTGCTCAATCTGGCCAAAATTCAACACCGAAATTGCGAACGTCCAGCGATTGCTCCTACACTAAAGGTGCCAGCCCTGAAAGCTCTTGCTGGTCCTCATCTCCCACTGGGAACCTCTCAAACGAACCACAAACACTTGGGTTCGGAACTTGTTTAGCCTACTAAAATTTGCAACGTACAATCCCTCGCCTCTCAATCTGGCCAGAGCTCAACACCGAAATTGCGAACGTCCAGCCATTGCACTTGCACTAAAGGTGCCAGCCCTGAAAGCTCTTGCTGGTCCTCATCTCCCACTGGGAACCTCTCAAACGAACCACAAACACTTGGGCTCTGAACTTGTTTAGCCTACTAAAACTTCCAACGTACGCAGCCTCTCCTGCTCAATCTGGCCAAAATTCAACACCGAAATTGCGAACGTCCAGCGATTGCTCCTGCACTAAAGGTGCCAGCCCTGAAAGCTCTTGCTGGTCCTCATCTCCCACTGGTAACCTCTCAAACGAACCACAAACACTTGGGCTCTGAACTTGTTTAGCCTACTAAAACTTCCAACATACACAGCCTCTCCTGCTCAATCTGGCCAAAATTAAACACCGAAATTGCGAACATCCAGCCATTGCTCCTACACTAAAGGTGCCAGCCCTGAAAGCTCTTGCTGGTCCTCATATCCCACTGGTAACCTCTCAAACGAACCACAAACACTTGGGCTCTGAACTTGTTTAGCCTACTAAAACTTCCAACGTACACAGCCTCTCCTGCTCGATCTGGCCAAAATTCAACACCGAAATTGCGAACGTCCAGCCATTGCTCCTACACTAAAGGTGCCAGCCCTGAAAGCTCTTGCTGGTCCTCATCTCCCACTGGGAACCTCTCAAACGAACCACAAACACTTGGGCTCTGAACTTGTTTAGCCTACTAAAACTTCCAACGTACACAGCCTCTCCTGCTCAATCTGGCCAAAATTCAACACCGAAATTGCGAACGTCCAGGGATTGCTCCTACACTAAAGGTGCCAGCCCTGAAAGCTCTTGCTGGTCCTCATCTCCCACTGGGAACCTCTCAAACGAACCACAAACACTTGGGCTCGGAACTTGTTTAGCCTACTAAAACTTCCAACGTACACAGCCTCTCCTGCTCAATCTGGCCAAAATTCAACACCGAAATTGCGAACGTCCAGCGATTGCTCCTACACTAAAGGTGCCAGCCCTGAAAGCTCTTGCTGGTCCTCATCTCCCACTGGTAACCTCTCAAACGAACCACAAACACTTGGGCTCTGGACTTGTTTAGCCTACTAAAACTTCCAACGTACACTAACTCGCCTGCTCAATCTGGCCAAAATTCAACACCGAAATTGCGAACGTCCAGGGATTGCTCCTACACTAAAGGTGCCAGCCCTGAAAGCTCTTGCTGGTCCTCATCTCCCACTGGTAACCTCTCAAACGAACCACAAACACTTGGGCTCGGAACTTGTTTAGCCTACTAAAACTTCCAACGTACACAGCCTCTCCTGCTCAATCTGGCCAAAATTCAACACCGAAATAGCGAACGTCCAGCGATTGCTCCTACACTAAAGGTGCCAGCCCTGAAAGCTCTTGCTGGTCCTCATCTCCCACTGGTAACCTCTCAAATGAACCACAAACACTTGGGCTCTGAACTTGTTTAGCCTACTAAAACTTCCAACGTACACAGCCTCTCCTGCTCAAACTGGCCAAAATTCAAAACCGAAATTGCGAACGTCCAGCCATTGCTCCTACACTAAAGGTGCCAGCCCTGAAAGCTCTTGCTGGTCCTCATCTCCCACTGGGAACCTCTCAAACGAACCACAAACACTTGGGCTCTGAACTTGTTTAGCCTACTAAAACTTCCAACGTACACAGCCTCTCCTGCTCAATCTGGCCAAAATTCAACACCGAAATTGCGAACGTCCAGCGATTGCTCCTACACTAAAGGTGCCAGCCCTGAAAGCTCTTGCTGGTCCTCATCTCCCACTGGTAACCTCTCAAACGAACCACAAACACTTGGGCTCTGAACTTGTTTAGCCTACTAAAACTTCCAACGTACACAGCCTCTCCTGCTCAATCTGGCCAGAGCTCAACACCGAAATTGCGAACGTTCAGCCATTGCTTTTACACTAAAGGTGCCAGCCCTGAAAGCTCTTGCTGGTCCTCATCTCCCACTGGGAACCTCTCAAACGAACCACAAACACTTGGGCTCGGAACTTGTTTAGCCTACTAAAACTTCCAACGTACACAGCCTCTCCTGCTTGATCTGGCCAAAATTCAACACCGAAATTGCGAACGTCCAGCCATTGCTCCTACACTAAAGGTGCCAGCCCTGAAAGCTCTTGCTGGTCCTCAGCTCCCAGTGGGAACCTCTCAAATGAACCACAAACACTTGGGCTCTGAACTTGTTTAGCCTACTAAAACTTCCAACGTACACAGCCTCTCCTGCTCAATCTGGCCAGAGCTGAACACCGAAATTGCGAACGTCCAGCGATTGCTCCTACACTAAAGGTGCCAGCCCTGAAAGCTCTTGCTGGTCCTCATCTCCCACTGGGAACCTCTCAAATGAACCACAAACACTTGGGCTCTGAACTTGTTTAGCCTACTAGAACTTCCAACGTACACAGCCTCTCCTGCTCAATCTGGCCAAATTTCAACACCGAAATTTCGAACGTCCAGGGATTACTCCTACACGAAAGGTGCCAGCCCTGAAAGCTCTTGCTGGTCCTCATCTCCCACTGGTAACCTCTCAAACGAACCACAAACACTTGGGCTCGGAACTTGTTTAGGCACTCAAAGGTCCAGACGTATCATCGCGTCCTTTCGCTAATTCAAGTCAGAGCTCAACACCGAAATTGCGAACGTCCAGCGATTGCTCCTACACTAAAGGTGTCAGCCCTGAAAGCTCTTGCTGGTCCTCATCTCCCACTGGTAACCTCTCAAACGAACCACAAACACTTGGGCTCTGAACTTGTTTAGCCTACTAAAACTTCCAACGTACACTCCCTCGCCTGCTCAATCTGGCCAGAGCTCAACACCGAAATTGCGAACGTCCAGCGATTGCTCCTACACTAAAGGTGCCAGACCTGAAAGCTCTTGCTCGTTCCTCATCTCCCACTGGTAACCACTCAAACGAACCACAAACACTTGGGCTCTGAACTTGTTTAGCCTACTAAAACTTCCAACGTACACAGCCTCTCCTGCTCAATCTGGCCAAAATTCAACACCGAAATTGCGAACGTCCAGCGATTGCTCCTACACTAAAGGTGCCAGCCCTGAAAGCTCTTGCTGGTCCTCATCTCCCACTGGTAACCTCTCAAACGAACCACAAACACTTGGGCTCTGGACTTGTTTAGCCTACTAAAACTTCCAACGTACACTAACTCGCCTGCTCAATCTGGCCAAAATTCAACACCGAAATTGCGAACGTCCAGCCATTGCTCCTACAGTAAAGGTGCCAGACCTGAAAGCTCTTGCTGGTCCTCATCTCCCACTGGTAACCTCTCAAACGAACCACAAACACTTGGGCTCTGAACTTGTTTAGCCTACTAAAACTTCCAACTTACAATCCCTCTCCTGCTCAATCTGGCCAAAATTCAACACCGAAATAGCGAACGTCCAGCGATTGCTCCTACACTAAAGGTGCCAGCCCTGAAAGCTCTTGCTGGTCCTCATCTCCCACTGGTAACCTCTCAAATGAACCACAAACACTTGGGCTCTGAACTTGTTTAGCCTACTAAAACTTCCAACGTACACAGCCTCTCCTGCTCAAACTGGCCAAAATTCAAAACCGAAATTGCGAACGTCCAGCCATTGCTCCTACACTAAAGGTGCCAGCCCTGAAAGCTCTTGCTGGTCCTCATCTCCCACTGGGAACCTCTCAAACGAACCACAAACACTTGGGCTCTGAACTTGTTTAGCCTACTAAAACTTCCAACGTACACAGCCTCTCCTGCTCAATCTAGCCAAAATTCAACACCGAAATTGCGAACGTCCAGCGATTGCTCCTACACTAAAGGTGCCAGCCCTGAAAGCTCTTGCTGGTCCTCATCTCCCACTGGGAACCTCTCAAACGAACCACAAACACTTGGGCTCGGAACTTGTTTAGCCTACTAAAACTTCCAACGTACACAGCCTCTCCTGCTCAATCTGGCCAGAGCTCAACACCGAAATTGCGAACGTTCAGCCATTGCTTTTACACTAAAGGTGCCAGCCCTGAAAGCTCTTGCTGGTCCTCATCTCCCACTGGGAACCTCTCAAACGAACCACAAACACTTGGGCTCGGAACTTGTTTAGCCTACTAAAACTTCCAACGTACACAGCCTCTCCTGCTTGATCTGGCCAAAATTCAACACCGAAATTGCGAACGTCCAGCCATTGCTCCTACACTAAAGGTGCCAGCCCTGAAAGCTCTTGCTGGTCCTCAGCTCCCAGTGGGAACCTCTCAAATGAACCACAAACACTTGGGCTCTGAACTTGTTTAGCCTACTAAAACTTCCAACGTACACAGCCTCTCCTGCTCAATCTGGCCAGAGCTGAACACCGAAATTGCGAACGTCCAGCAATTGCTCCTACACTAAAGGTGCCAGCCCTGAAAGCTCTTGCTGGTCCTCATCTCCCACTGGGAACCTCTCAAATGAACCACAAACACTTGGGCTCTGAACTTGTTTAGCCTACTAGAACTTCCAACGTACACAGCCTCTCCTGCTCAATCTGGCCAAATTTCAACACCGAAATTTCGAACGTCCAGGGATTACTCCTACACGAAAGGTGCCAGCCCTGAAAGCTCTTGCTGGTCCTCATCTCCCACTGGTAACCTCTCAAACGAACCACAAACACTTGGGCTCGGAACTTGTTTAGGCACTCAAAGGTCCAGACGTATCATCGCGTCCTTTCGCTAATTCAAGTCAGAGCTCAACACCGAAATTGCGAACGTCCAGCGATTGCTCCTACACTAAAGGTGTCAGCCCTGAAAGCTCTTGCTGGTCCTCATCTCCCACTGGTAACCTCTCAAACGAACCACAAACACTTGGGCTCTGAACTTGTTTAGCCTACTAAAACTTCCAACGTACACTCCCTCGCCTGCTCAATCTGGCCAGAGCTCAACACCGAAATTGCGAACGTCCAGCGATTGCTCCTACACTAAAGGTGCCAGACCTGAAAGCTCTTGCTCGTCCTCATCTCCCACTGGTAACCACTCAAACGAACCACAAACACTTGGGCTCTGAACTTGTTTAGCCTACTAAAACTTCCAACGTACACAGCCTCTCCTGCTCAATCTGGCCAGAGCTGAACACCGAAATTGCGAACGTCCAGCGATTGCTCCTACACTAAAGGTGCCAGCCCTGAAAGCTCTTGCTGGTCCTCATCTCCCACTGGTAACCTCTCAAACGAACCACAAACACTTGGGCTCTGGACTTGTTTAGCCTACTAAAACTTCCAACGTACACTAACTCGCCTGCTCAATCTGGCCAAAATTCAACACCGAAATTGCGAACGTCCAGCCATTGCTCCTACAGTAAAGGTGCCAGACCTGAAAGCTCTTGCTGGTCCTCATCTCCCACTGGTAACCTCTCAAACGAACCACAAACACTTGGGCTCTGAACTTGTTTAGCCTACTAAAACTTCCAACTTACAATCCCTCTCCTGCTCAATCTGGCCAAAATTCAACACCGAAATAGCGAACGTCCAGCGATTGCTCCTACACTAAAGGTGCCAGCCCTGAAAGCTCTTGCTGGTCCTCATCTCCCACTGGTAACCTCTCAAATGAACCACAAACACTTGGGCTCTGAACTTGTTTAGCCTACTAAAACTTCCAACGTACACAGCCTCTCCTGCTCAAACTGGCCAAAATTCAAAACCGAAATTGCGAACGTCCAGCCATTGCTCCTACACTAAAGGCGCCAGCCCTGAAAGCTCTTGCTGGTCCTCATCTCCCACTGGTAACCTCTCAAACGAACCACAAACACTTGGGCTCGGAACTTGTTTAGCCTACTAAAACTTCCAACGTACACAGCCTCTCCTGCTCAATCTGGCCAGAGCTGAACACCGATATTGCGAACGTCCAGCGATTGCTCCTACACTAAAGGTGCCAGCCCTGAAAGCTCTTGCTGGTCCTCATCTCCCACTGGGAACCTCTCAAACGAACCACAAACACTTGGGCTCGGAACTTGTTTAGCCTACTAAAACTTCCAACGTACACTCCCTCGCCTGCTCAATCTGGCCAGAGCTGAACACCGAAATTGCGAACGTCCAGGGATTGCTCCTACACTAAAGGTGCCAGCCCTGAAAGCTCTTGCTGATCCTCATCTCCCACTGGTAACCTCTCAAACGAACCACAAACACTTGGGTCGGAACTTGTTTAGCCTACTAAAACTTCCAACGTACACAGCCTCTCCTGCTTGATCTGGCCAAAATTCAACACCGAAATTGCGAACGTCCAGCCATTGCTCCTACACTAAAGGTGCCAGCCCTGAAAGCTCTTGCTGGTCCTCATCTCCCACTGGTAACCTCTCAAACGAACCACAAACACTTGGGCTCTGAACTTGTTTAGCCTACTAAAACTTCCAACGTACACAGCCTCTCCTGCTCAATCTGGCCAAAATTCAACACCGAAATTGCGAACGTCCAGCGATTGCTCCTACACTAAAGGTGCCAGCCCTGAAAGCTCTTGCTGGTCCTCATCTCCCACTGGTAACCTCTCAAACGAACCACAAACACTTGGGCTCTGAACTTGTTTAGCCTACTAAAACTTCCAACGTACACAGCCTCTCCTGCTCAATCTGGCCAGAGCTCAACACCGAAATTGCGAACGTTCAGCCATTGCTTTTACACTAAAGGTGCCAGCCCTGAAAGCTCTTGCTGGTCCTCATCTCCCACTGGGAACCTCTCAAACGAACCACAAACACTTGGGCTCGGAACTTGTTTAGCCTACTAAAACTTCCAACGTACACAGCCTCTCCTGCTTGATCTGGCCAAAATTCAACACCGAAATTGCGAACGTCCAGCCATTGCTCCTACACTAAAGGTGCCAGCCCTGAAAGCTCTTGCTGGTCCTCATCTCCCACTGGGAACCTCTCAAATGAACCACAAACACTTGGGCTCTGAACTTGTTTAGCCTACTAAAACTTCCAACGTACACAGCCTCTCCTGCTCAATCTGGCCAGAGCTGAACACCGAAATTGCGAACGTCCAGCAATTGCTCCTACACTAAAGGTGCCAGCCCTGAAAGCTCTTGCTGGTCCTCATCTCCCACTGGGAACCTCTCAAATGAACCACAAACACTTGGGCTCTGAACTTGTTTAGCCTACTAGAACTTCCAACGTACACAGCCTCTCCTGCTCAATCTGGCCAAATTTCAACACCGAAATTTCGAACGTCCAGGGATTACTCCTACACGAAAGGTGCCAGCCCTGAAAGCTCTTGCTGGTCCTCATCTCCCACTGGTAACCTCTCAAACGAACCACAAACACTTGGGCTCGGAACTTGTTTAGGCACTCAAAGGTCCAGACGTATCATCGCGTCCTTTCGCTAATTCAAGTCAGAGCTCAACACCGAAATTGCGAACGTCCAGCGATTGCTCCTACACTAAAGGTGTCAGCCCTGAAAGCTCTTGCTGGTCCTCATCTCCCACTGGTAACCTCTCAAACGAACCACAAACACTTGGGCTCTGAACTTGTTTAGCCTACTAAAACTTCCAACGTACACTCCCTCGCCTGCTCAATCTGGCCAGAGCTCAACACCGAAATTGCGAACGTCCAGCGATTGCTCCTACACTAAAGGTGCCAGACCTGAAAGCTCTTGCTCGTCCTCATCTCCCACTGGTAACCACTCAAACGAACCACAAACACTTGGGCTCTGAACTTGTTTAGCCTACTAAAACTTCCAACGTACACAGCCTCTCCTGCTCAATCTGGCCAAAATTCAACACCGAAATTGCGAACGTCCAGCGATTGCTCCTACACTAAAGGTGCCAGCCCTGAAAGCTCTTGCTGGTCCTCATCTCCCACTGGTAACCTCTCAAACGAACCACAAACACTTGGGCTCTGGACTTGTTTAGCCTACTAAAACTTCCAACGTACACAGCCTCTCCTGCTCAATCTGGCCAAAATTCAACACCGAAATTGCGAACGTCCAGCCATTGCTCCTACAGTAAAGGTGCCAGACCTGAAAGCTCTTGCTGGTCCTCATCTCCCACTGGTAACCTCTCAAACGAACCACAAACACTTGGGCTCTGAACTTGTTTAGCCTACTAAAACTTCCAACGTACACAGCCTCTCCTGCTCAATCTGGCCAAAATTCAACACCGAAATAGCGAACGTCCAGCGATTGCTCCTACACTAAAGGTGCCAGCCCTGAAAGCTCTTGCTGGTCCTCATCTCCCACTGGTAACCTCTCAAATGAACCACAAACACTTGGGCTCTGAACTTGTTTAGCCTACTAAAACTTCCAACGTACACAGCCTCTCCTGCTCAAACTGGCCAAAATTCAAAACCGAAATTGCGAACGTCCAGCCATTGCTCCTACACTAAAGGTGCCAGCCCTGAAAGCTCTTGCTGGTCCTCATCTCCCACTGGGAACCTCTCAAACGAACCACAAACACTTGGGCTCGGAACTTGTTTAGCCTACTAAAACTTCCAACGTACACAGCCTCTCCTGCTCAATCTGGCCAGAGCTGAACACCGAAATTGCGAACGTCCAGCGATTGCTCCTACACTAAAGGTGCCAGCCCTGAAAGCTCTTGCTGGTCCTCATCTCCCACTGGGAACCTCTCAAACGAACCACAAACACTTGGGCTCGGAACTTGTTTAGCCTACTAAAACTTCCAACGTACACTCCCTCGCCTGCTCAATCTGGCCAGAGCTGAACACCGAAATTGCGAACGTCCAGCGATTGCTCCTACACTAAAGGTGCCAGCCCTGAAAGCTCTTGCTGATCCTCATCTCCCACTGGTAACCTCTCAAACGAACCACAAACACTTGGGTCGGAACTTGTTTAGCCTACTAAAACTTCCAACGTACACTCCCTCGCCTGCTCAATCTGGCCAAAATTCAACACCGAAATTGCGAACGTCCAGGGATTGCTCCTACACTAAAGGTGCCAGCCCTGAAAGCTCTTGCTGGTCCTCATCTCCCACTGGTAACCTCTCAAACGAACCACAAACACTTGGGCTCTGAACTTGTTTAGCCTACTAAAACTTCCAACGTACACAGAGTCTCCTGCTCAATCTGGCCAGAGCTCAACACCGACATTGCGAATGTCCAGCGATTGCTCCTACACTAAAGGTGCCAGCCCTGAAAGCTCTTGCTGGTCCTCATCTCCCACTGGGAACCTCTCAAACGAACCACAAACACTTGGGCTCTGAACTTGTTTAGCCTACTAAAACTTCCAACGTACACAGCCTCTCCTGCTCAATCGGGCCAAAATTCAACACCGAAATTGCGAACGTCCAGCGATTGCTCCTACACTAAAGGTGCCAGCCCTGAAAGCTCTTGCTGGTCCTCATCTCCCACTGGGAACCTCTCAAACGAACCACAAACACTTGGGCTCGGAACTTGTTTAGCCTACTAAAACTTCCAACGTACACAGCCTCTCCTGCTCAATCTGGCCAGAGCTGAACACCGAAATTGCGAACGTCCAGCGATTGCTCCTACACTAAAGGTGCCAGCCCTGAAAGCTCTTGCTGGTCCTCATCTCCCACTGGGAACCTCTCAAACGAACCACAAACACTTGGGCTCGGAACTTGTTTAGCCTACTAAAACTTCCAACGTACACTCCCTCGCCTGCTCAATCTGGCCAGAGCTGAACACCGAAATTGCGAACGTCCAGCGATTGCTCCTACACTAAAGGTGCCAGCCCTGAAAGCTCTTGCTGATCCTCATCTCCCACTGGTAACCTCTCAAACGAACCACAAACACTTGGGCTCGGAACTTGTTTAGCCTACTAAAACTTCCAACGTACACTCCCTCGCCTGCTCAATCTGGCCAAAATTCAACACCGAAATTGCGAACGTCCAGCGATTGCTCCTACACTAAAGGTGCCAGCCCTGAAAGCTCTTGCTGGTCCTCATCTCCCACTGGTAACCTCTCAAACGAACCACAAACACTTGGGCTCTGAACTTGTTTAGCCTACTAAAACTTCCAACGTACACAGAGTCTCCTGCTCAATCTGGCCAGAGCTCAACACCGACATTGCGAATGTCCAGCGATTGCTCCTACACTAAAGGTGCCAGCCCTGAAAGCTCTTGCTGGTCCTCATCTCCCACTGGGAACCTCTCAAACGAACCACAAACACTTGGGCTCGGAACTTGTTTAGCCTACTAAAACTTCCAACGTACACAGCCTCTCCTGCTCAATCTGACCAAAAAATTCAACACCGAAATTGCGAACGTCCAGCCATTGCTCCTACACTAAAGGTGCCAGCCCTGAAAGCTCTTGCTGGTCCTCATCTCCCACTGGGAACCTCTCAAACGAACCACAAACACTTGGGCTCTGAACTTGTTTAGCCTACTAAAACTTCCAACGTACACAGCCTCTCCTGCTCAATCGGGCCAAAATTAAACACCGAAATTGCGAACGTCCAGCCATTGCTTTTACACTAAAGGTGCCAGCCCTGAAAGCTCTTGCTGGTCCTCATCTCCCACTGGGAACCTCTCAAACGAACCACAAACACTTGGGCTCTGAACTTGTTTAGCCTACTAAAACTTCCAACGTACGCAGCCTCTCCTGCTCAATCTGGCCAACATTCAACACCGAAATTGTGAACGTCCAGCCATTGCTCTTACACTAAAGGTGCCAGCCCTGAAAGCTCTTGCTGGTCCTCATCTCCCACTGGTAACCTCTCAAACGAACCACAAACACTTGGGCTCGGAACTTGTTTAGCCTACTAAAATTTGCAACGTACACTCCCTCGCCTCTCAATCTGGCCAGAGCTCAACACCGAAATTGCGAACGTCCAGCCATTGCACTTGCACTAAAGGTGCCAGCCCTGAAAGCTCTTCCTGGTCCTCATCTCCCACTGGGAACCTCTAAAACAAACCACAAACACTTGGGCTCTGAACTTGTTTAGCCTACTAAAATTTCCAATGTACACTCCCTCGCCTGCTCAATCTGGCCAAAATTCAACACCGAAATTGCGAACGTCCAGCGATTGCTCCTACACTAAAGGTGCCAGCCCTGAAAGCTCTTGCTGGTCCTCATCTCCCACAGGTAACCTCTCAAATGAACCACAAACACTTGGGCTCGGAACTTGTTTAGCCTACTAAAACTTCCAACGTACACTCCCTGGCCTGCTCAATCTGGCCAAAATTCAACACCGGAATTGCGAACGTCCAGCGATTGCTCCTACACTAAAGGTGCCAGCCCTGAAAGCTCTTGCTGGTCCTCATCTCCCACTGGTAGCCTCTCAAATGAACCACAAACACTTGGGCTCGGAACTTGTTTATCGTACTAAAACTTCCAACGTACACTCCCTCGCCTGCTTAATCTGGCCAGAGCTGAACACCGAAATTGCGAACGTCCAGCGATTGCTCCTACACTAAAGGTGCCAGCCCTGAAAGCTCTTGCTGGTCCTCATCTCCCACTGGGAACCTCTCAAACGAACCACAAACACTTGGGCTCTGAACTTGTTTAGCCTACTAAAACTTCCAATGTACACAGAGTCTCCTGCTCAATCTGGCCAAAATTCAACACCGAAATTGCGAACGTCCAGCGATTGCTCCTACACTAAAGGTGCCAGCCCTGAAAGCTCTTGCTGGTCCTCATCTCCCACTGGTAACCTCTCAAACGAACCACAAACGCTTGGGCTCTGAACTTGTTTAGGCTACTAAAACTTCCAACGTACACTCCCTCGCCTGCTCAATCTGGCCAGATCTCAACACCGGAATTGCGAACGTCCAGCGATTGCTCCTACACTAAAGGTGCCAGCCCTGAAAGCTCTTGCTGGTCCTCATCTCCCACTGGTAGCCTCTCAAATGAACCACAAACACTTGGGCTCGGAACTTGTTTATCGTACTAAAACTTCCAACGTACGCAGCCTCTCCTGCTCAATCTGGCCAAAATTCAACACCGAAATTGCGAACGTCCAGCGATTCCTCCTACACTAAAGGTGCCAGCCCTGAAAGCTCTTGCTGGTCCTCATCTCCCACTGGGAACCTCCGAGGCGAAGGGCTCCGGAGCAGAGGATCGCGACGGGGGACCCTTCCTAGGGCGGCTAACGGCGAAGGCGAAAGCTCAGGGAGAGAGTGGGTGCCCCAGCCCGCCCCCACACCGCCCCCCCGAGCCGGCAGCGCGAGCTGCTGACGAGCTGCTGACGAGCTCCTGACGAGCGGGAGCTCTGACTCAGCGTGGGCGGCGACTAGAGCGGCGGCGGCAGTTTAAAACCCAGAGTGCCCGCCATTTCGGCGAAGCCACCGAGGCGAAGGGCTCCGGAGCAGAGGATCGCGACGGGGGACCCTTCCTAGGGCGGCTAACGGCGAAGGCGAAAGCTCAGGGAGAGAGTGGGTGCCCCAGCCCGCCCCCACACCGCCCCCCCGAGCCGGCAGCGCGAGCTGCTGACGAGCTGCTGACGAGCTCCTGACGAGCGGGAGCTCTGACTCAGCGTGGGCGGCGACTAGAGCGGCGGCGGCAGTTTAAAACCCAGAGTGCCCGCCATTTCGGTGAAGCCACCGAGGTGAAGGGCTCCGGAGCAGAGGATCGCGACGGGGGACCCTTCCTAGGGCGGCTAACGGCGAAGGCGAAAGCTCAGGGAGAGAGTGGGTGCCCCAGCCCGCCCCCACACCGCCCCCCCGAGCCGGCAGCGCGAGCTCCTGACGAGCTGCTGACGAGCTCCTGACGAGCGGGAGCTCTGACTCAGCGTGGGCGGGGACTAGAGCGGCAGCGTTCCAACGCCCTCGGGTACAAGAGCAGCCCCCAGGGAGCGCGAGCGACCCGGAGCGCCGCGAACAGGGCGGGCAAACAGGACGTGGCGCGTCAGAAGGGCGTGGCGCGTCAGTTTGCGCAGGCAGGGCGAGCAGGCAGGGTGAGCAGGGTAGGCGAGCGGGCAGGGCGCAGTCCTGCCCTCCTGGCTCTGAAGGCTCTCCGGACGAGTGGTCACTGCCCCCCCAGAAGAGGCCCAGCCATGGTCTCCACTCGGCCGAAAGCCTTCGCCAGAAGGAATGTGGCGACCCAGACGGAGCTCCCGCCCAGGCACGCGGCTGTCCAGGTCTCCGGCTGCCAGGAGTGCCTGAGCCTGTTGCTGGCGCCGGAGGACCAGAGAGACAACGCCTGCGTGCGGTGCGACCAGGTGAACGATCTGCTCAGCCTGGTGGCAGAGCTGAAGGAGGAGGTGGAGAGGCTGAGGAGTATCAGGGAGTGCGAGAGGGAGATAGACTGGTGGAGCCATGCCCTACCGTCCCTGAGGCAAAGGCAGAGGACGGAGGCTCCACGAGAAGCAGAGGCTCCCTTACCCTCTTGCCACCGGGCAGAAGGAGGGGACCTAGGAGGCGAAGGGGAATGGAAAAAGGTCCCTGCTCGGGGCCGCAGGCGAATCCCCTCCCGGCCTCCCTCACCCTTGCCTTCTCAGCTGCCCCTACATAACAGATATGGGGCTCTGGAACTTGAGGGCCAGGCTAACGAGGACATGGACGAAAGTCCATCTGCGGGGCTGCCTAGGGCGAGACAGCCTGCCCCACGCATCACAACCACCTCTACCAAGGCAAAAAGGAGGGTGGTTGTTGTAGGCGATTCCCTCCTGAGGGGAACAGAGGGCCCAATATGCCGGCCTGACCCGACCCACAGGGAGGTCTGCTGCCTCCCTGGGGCCCGGGTGAGGGAGGTCACAAGGAAACTCCCCAGTCTGGTACGGCCCACCGATTACTACCCGCTGGTAGTTTTGCAGGTTGGCAGCGAGGAGATAGAGCAAAGAAGCGTGAAAGGGATGAAGAAGGACTTTAAGGCGCTGGGGAGACTGATTGAGGGATCGGGTGCGCAGGTGGTGTTTTCTGCAATCCCTTCAGTGGCGGGGAGGAACACTGAAAGGAATAAGAAAGCAAACATGGTCAATGCGTGGCTCAGAGACTGGTGCCACCAGAGGAATTTTGGATTCTTTGACCATGGGGTGGTCTCTGTGGCACCGGGCCTGCTGAGTGCAGACGGTGTCCAGCTGTCCCCAAGGGGGAAAAGAATCCTTGCCCGTAAGTTGGCAAACCTCATCAGGAGGGCTTTAAACTAGACTCGAAGGGGGAAGGGGATGAAGCCAGGCTACCCAGAGGTGAGCCTAGGGGTGGCATGCCATTGCCGGGGGCAAGACCGATAGCCCAGCTCAAGTGCATCTACTCCAATGCACGCAGCATGGGCGGCAAACAGGAGGAGCTGGAAGCCATCGTGCGGCGGGGCAGCTATGACGTGGTCGCCATCACAGAAACATGGTGGGACGACTCGCATGGCTGGAGTGCTGCGATGGAGGGCTATAAGCTCTTCAGGAGAGACAGGCAAGGAAGGAGAGGCGGTGGGGTGGCTCTGTACGTCAAGGAGTGCTTTGATTGTATAGAGCTAGATGATTGTCACGACGGGGTTGAATGCTTATGGGCAAGGATGAGGGGGAAGGCCAACAAGCCGGATATCCTGCTGGGGGTCTGTTATAGACCACCCGACCAGGGCGTAGAAGCTGATGAAGTGTTCTTCAAGCGACTGGCAGAAGTCTCGCAGTCGCAAGCCCTTGCTCTTGTGGGGGACTTCAACTTACCGGATGTCTGCTGGAAGTACAACACAGCTAAGAGGAAACAGTCCCGGAGGTTCCTCGAGTGTGTCGAAGATAACTTCCTGACGCAGCTGGTAAGCGAGCCTACAAGGGAAGGTGCCCTGCTTGACCTGCTGTTTACGAACAGAGAGGGTCTGGTGGGTGAAGTGAAGGTCGGAGGCCGTCTTGGGCTTAGCGACCATGATATGATAGAGTTTTCAATATTTAGCCAAGTAAGGAGGCGGGTGAGCAATACCGTTACCATGGACTTCCGGAGGGCAGACTTTGCCCTGTTCAGGACACTGGTCGGGAGGGTCCCTTGGGAGACGGTCCTGAAGGGCAAAGGGGCCCAGGAAGGCTGGACCCTCTTCAAGAAGGAAATCTTGAAGGCGCAGGAGCAGGCAGTGCCCATGTGCCGTAAGAAGAGCCGGAGGGGAAGACGGCCGGCCTGGCTGAACAGGGAGCTTATGCTGAGGCTTGGGGAAAAAAAGAGAACTTACCACCTCTGGAAAAAGGGGCAGGCAAGTGAAGAAGAATACAAGGACCTCGTTAGGTCATGCAGGGAGGGAATTAGGAAGGCGAAAGCCCAGCTAGAGGTCAACCTGGCCACGGTCGTGAGGGACAACAAAAAAAGCTTCTATAAATACATTAACAACAAAAAGAGGGCCAAGGAGAATCTCCATCCTCTACTGGATGCGGCGGGGAACATTGTCACGAAGGATGAGGAAAAGGCTGAGGTACTTAATGCCTTCTTTGCCTCAGTCTTTAACAGCCACACCGGGTATCCTCAGGGTATCCGTCCCCCTGAGCTGGATGACAGGGATGGAGGGCAAAATAGGCTCCCCATGATCCAGGAGGAAGCAGTTAACGACCTGCTATGCCACCTGGACACTCATAAGTCTATGGGGCCTGATGGCATCCACCCAAGGGTGCTGAGGGAGCTGGCGGAGGAGCTTGCCAAGCCGCTCTCCATCATTTATCAACAGTCCTGGTCAACGGGGGAGGTCCCGGACGACTGGAGGCTTGCCAACGTGACGCCCATCTACAAGAAGGGTCGGAAGGAGGATCCGGGGAACTACAGGCCTGTCAGCCTGACCTCGGTGCCGGGGAAGGTTATGGAGAGGCTCATCTTGAGGGCGCTCACGGGACACGTGCAGGATACCCAAGGGATCAGGCCAAGCCAGCACGGGTTCGTGAAAGGCAGGTCCTGCTTGACCAACCTGATCTCCTTCTATGACCAGGTGACCCGCCTAGTGGATGAGGGGAAGGCTGTGGATGTTGTCTACCTGGACTTCAGCAAAGCCTTTGACACTGTTCCCCACAGTATTCTCCTGGAGAAGCTGGCGGCCCGTGGTTTAGACAGGTGCACTCTTCGCTGGGTAAAAAACTGGCTGGATGGCCGAGCCCAGAGGGTTGTGGTGAATGGGGTGAAATCCAGCTGGCGGCCGGTCACAAGCGGAGTCCCCCAGGGCTCAGTTTTGGGACCGGTCTTGTTTAATGTCTTCATTGATGATCTGGATGAGGGGATAGAGTGCTCCCTCAGCAAGTTTGCAGACGACACCAAGTTGGGAGGGAGTGTTGATCTGCTTGAGGGTAGGAAGGCTCTGCAGAGGGATCTGGACAGGCTGGATCGATGGGCTGAGGCCAACCGGATGAACTTCAATAAGGCCAAGTGCCGGGTTCTACACTTCGGCCACAACAACCCCAGGCAACGCTACAGGCTTGGGGATGAGTGGCTGGAAAGTTCCCCTGCAGAAAAGGACCTGGGGGTGTTGATCGACAGACGGCTGAAGATGAGCCAGCAGTGTGCCCAGGTGGCCAAGAAGGCCAACGGCATCCTGGCTTGTATCAGAAATGGTGTGGCCAGCAGGAGCAGGGAGGTGATCATGCCTCTGTACTCGGCTCTGGTGAGGCCGCACCTCGAATACTGTGTTCAGTTTTGGGCCCCTCACTACAAGAAGGACATTGAGGTGCTGGAGCGTGTCCAGAGAAGGGCGACGAAGCTGGTGAGGGGTCTGGAACACAAGTCTTACGAGGAGCGGCTGAGGGAGCTGGGGTTGTTTAGCCTGGAGAAGAGGAGGCTGAGGGGAGACCTTATCGCTCTCTACAACTACCTGAAAGGGGGTTGCAGAGAGGTGGGTGTTGGCCTCTTCTCCCAAGTGACTAGCGACAGGACTAGAGGAAATGGCCTCAAGTTGCGACAGGGGAGGTTCAGGCTGGATATTAGGAAAAAGTTCTTTACTGAGAGAGTGGTGAAACATTGGAACAGGCTGCCCAGGGAGGTGGTAGAGTCACCCTCCCTGGAGGCATTCAAGGAGCGTGTGGATGTGGCATTGTGGGATGTAGCTTGATGGACATGGTGCTGTGTGGTGTTGGGTGGGTTGTGGCTTGTTATTGTTGTTGTGTGGCATGGGTTTTGTGGTTTTAATTTTTTTTTTTTGTGGGTTTTCTTGGTGTTGTGTTATTTCTCTTTGCTTTTTTTTTTTTTTTTTTTTTTTTTTCTCTTTTCAGATTGGACTCGATGATCTTACAGGTCTTTTCCAACCGTACTGATTCTGTGATTCTGTGAAATTGCGAACGTCCAGCGATTGCTCCTACACTAAAGGTGCCAGCCCTGAAAGCTCTTGCTGGTCCTCATCTCCCACTGGGAACCTCTCAAACGAACCACAAACACTTGGGCTCTGAACTTGTTTAGCCTACTAAAACTTCCAACGTACACAGCCTCTCCTGCTCTACCTGGCCAAAATTCAATACCGAAATTGCGAATGTCCAGCGATTGCTCCTACACTAAAGGTGCCAGCCCTGAAAGCTCTTGCTGGTCCTCATCTCCCACTGGGAACCTCTCAAACGAACCACAAACACTTGGGCTCTGAACTTGTTTAGCCTTCTAAAAATTCCAACGTACACAGAGTCTCCTGCTCAATCTGGCCAGAGCTCAACACCGAAATTGTGAACGGCCAGCGATTGCTCCTACACTAAAGGTGCCAGCCCTGAACGCTCTTGCTGGTCCTCATATCCCACTGGTACCATCTAAAACGAACCACATAAACTTGGGCTCTGAACTTGTTTAGGCTACTAAAACTTCCAACGTACACTCCCTCTCCTACTCAATCTGGCCAAAATTCAACACCGAAATTGCGAACGTCCAGCGATTGCTCCTACACTAAAGGTGCCAGCCCTGAAAGCTGTTGCTGGTCCTCATCTCCCACTGGGAACCTCTCAAACGAACCACAAACACTTGGGCTCGGAACTTGTTTAGCCTACTAGAACTTCCAACGTACACTCCCTCGCCTGCTTAATCTGGCCAGAGCTGAACACCGAAATTGCGAACGTCCAGCGATTGCTCCTACACTAAAGGTGCCAGCCCTGAAAGCTCTTGCTGGTCCTCATCTCCCACTGGTAACCTCTCAAACGAACCACAAACACTTGGGCTCGGAACTTGTTTGGCCTACTAAAACTTCCAACGTACTCTCCCTCGCCTGCTCAATCTGGCCAAAATTCAACACTGAAATTGCGAACGTCCAGGGGTTGCTCCTACACTAAAGGTGCCAGCCCTGAAAGCTCTTGCTGGTCCTCATCTCCCACTGGTAATATCTAAAACGAACCACAAACACTTGGGCTCGGAACTTGTTTAGCCTACTAAAACTTCCAACGTACACTCCCTCTCCTGCTCAATCTGGCCAGAGCTCAACACCGAAATTGCGAACGTCCAGCCATTGCTCCTACGCTAAAGGTGCCAGCCCTGAAAGCTCTTGCTGGTCCTCATCTCCCACTGGTAACCTCTCAAACGAACCACAAACACTTGGGCTCTGAACTTGTTTAGGCTGCTAAAACTTCCAACGTACGCAGCCTCTCCTGCTCAATCTGGCCAGAGCTCAACACCGAAATTGCGAACGTCCAGTGATTGCTCCTACACTAAAGGTGCCAGCCCTGAAAGCTCTTGCTGGTCCTCATCTCCCACTGCGAACCTCTCAAACGAACCACAAACACTTGGGCTCTGAACTTGTTTAGCCTACTAAAACTTCCAACGTACACAGCCTCTCCTGCTCAATCTGGCCAAAATTCAACACCGAAATTGCGAACGTCCAGGGATTGCTCCTACACTAAATGTGCCAGCCCTGAAAGCTCTTGCTGGTCCTCATCTCCCACTGGTAACCTCTCAAACGAACCACAAACACTTGGGCTCGGAAGTTGTTTAGGCTACTAAAACGTCCAACGTAGACAGCCTCTCCTGCTCAATCTGGCCAAAATTCAACACCGAAATTGCGAACGTCCAGCGATTGCTCCTACACTAAAGGTGCCAGCCCTGAAAGCTCTTGCTGGTCCTCATCTCCCACTGGGAACCTCTCAAACGAACCACAAACACTTGGGTTCGGAACTTGTTTAGCCTACTAAAATTTGCAACGTACAATCCCTCGCCTCTCAATCTGGCCAGAGCTCAACACCGAAATTGCGAACGTCCAGCCATTGCACTTGCACTAAAGGTGCCAGCCCTGAAAGCTCTTGCTGGTCCTCATCTCCCACTGGGAACCTCTCAAACGAACCACAAACACTTGGGCTCTGAACTTGTTTAGCCTACTAAAACTTCCAACGTACACTCCCTCTCCTGCTCAATCTGGCCAGAGCTCAACACCGAAATTGCGAACGTCCAGCCATTGCTCCTACGCTAAAGGTGCCAGCCCTGAAAGCTCTTGCTGGTCCTCATCTCCCACTGGTAACCTCTCAAACGAACCACAAACACTTGGGCTCTGAACTTGTTTAGGCTGCTAAAACTTCCAACGTACGCAGCCTCTCCTGCTCAATCTGGCCAGAGCTCAACACCGAAATTGCGAACGTCCAGTGATTGCTCCTACACTAAAGGTGCCAGCCCTGAAAGCTCTTGCTGGTCCTCATCTCCCACTGCGAACCTCTCAAACGAACCACAAACACTTGGGCTCTGAACTTGTTTAGCCTACTAAAACTTCCAACGTACACAGCCTCTCCTGCTCAATCTGGCCAAAATTCAACACCGAAATTGCGAACGTCCAGGGATTGCTCCTACACTAAAGGTGCCAGCCCTGAAAGCTCTTGCTGGTCCTCATCTCCCACTGGTAACCTCTCAAACGAACCACAAACACTTGGGCTCGGAACTTGTTTAGGCTACTAAAACGTCCAACGTAGACAGCCTCTCCTGCTCAATCTGGCCAAAATTCAACACCGAAATTGCGAACGTCCAGCGATTGCTCCTACACTAAAGGTGCCAGCCCTGAAAGCTCTTGCTGGTCCTCATCTCCCACTGGGAACCTCTCAAACGAACCACAAACACTTGGGTTCGGAACTTGTTTAGCCTACTAAAATTTGCAACGTACAATCCCTCGCCTCTCAATCTGGCCAGAGCTCAACACCGAAATTGCGAACGTCCAGCCATTGCACTTGCACTAAAGGTGCCAGCCCTGAAAGCTCTTGCTGGTCCTCATCTCCCACTGGGAACCTCTCAAACGAACCACAAACACTTGGGCTCTGAACTTGTTTAGCCTACTAAAACTTCCAACGTACACAGAGTCTCCTGCTCAATCTGGCCAAAATTCAACACCGAAATTGCGAACGTCGAGCGATTGCTCCTACACGAAAGGTGCCAGCCCTGAAAGCTCTTGCTGGTCCTCATCTCCCACTGGTAACCTCTCAAACGAACCACAAACACTTGGGCTCTGAACTTGTTTAGCCTACTAAAACTTCCAACATACACAGCCTCTCCTGCTCAATCTGGCCAAAATTAAACACCGAAATTGCGAACGTCCAGCCATTGCTCCTACACTAAAGGTGCCAGCCCTGAAAGCTCTTGCTGGTCCTCATATCCCACTGGTAACCTCTCAAACGAACCACAAACACTTGGGCTCGGAACTTGTTTAGCCTACTAAAACTTCCAACGTACACAGCCTCTCCTGCTCGATCTGGCCAAAATTCAACACCGAAATTGCGAACGTCCAGCCATTGCTCCTACACTAAAGGTGCCAGCCCTGAAAGCTCTTGCTGGTCCTCATCTCCCACTGGGAACCTCTCAAACGAACCACAAACACTTGGGCTCTGAACTTGTTTAGGCTACTAAAACTTCCAACGTACACAGCCTCTCCTGCTCAATCTGGCCAAAATTCAACACCGAAATTGCGAACGTCCAGGGATTGCTCCTACACTAAAGGTGCCAGCCCTGAAAGCTCTTGCTGGTCCTCATCTCCCACTGGGAACCTCTCAAACGAACCACAAACACTTGGGCTCGGAACTTGTTTAGCCTACTAAAACTTCCAACGTACACAGCCTCTCCTGCTCAATCTGGCCAAAATTCAACACCGAAATTGCGAACGTCCAGCGATTGCTCCTACACTAAAGGTGCCAGCCCTGAAAGCTCTTGCTGGTCCTCATCTCCCACTGGTAACCTCTCAAACGAACCACAAACACTTGGGCTCTGGACTTGTTTAGCCTACTAAAACTTCCAATGTACACTAACTCGCCTGCTCAATCTGGCCAAAATTCAACACCGAAATTGCGAACGTCCAGGGATTGCTCCTACACTAAAGGTGCCAGCCCTGAAAGCTCTTGCTGGTCCTCATCTCCCACTGGGAACCTCTCAAACGAACCACAAACACTTGGGCTCGGAACTTGTTTAGCCTACTAAAACTTCCAACGTACACAGCCTCTCCTGCTCAATCTGGCCAGAGCTGAACACCGAAATTGCGAACGTCCAGCCATTGCTTTTACACTAAAGGTGCCAGCCCTGAAAGCTCTTGCTGGTCCTCATATCCCACTGGGAACCTCTCAAATGAACCACAAACACTTGGGCTCGGAACTTGTTTAGCCTACTAAAACTTCCAACGTACACAGCCTCTCCTGCTTGATCTGGCCAAAATTCAACACCGAAATTGCGAACGTCCAGCCATTGCTCCTACACTAAAGGTGCCAGCCCTGAAAGCTCTTGCTGGTCCTCATCTCCCACTGGTAACCTCTCAAACGAACCACAAACACTTGGGCTCTGAACTTGTTTAGCCTACTAAAACTTCCAACGTACACAGCCTCTCCTGCTCAATCTGGCCAAAATTCAACACCGAAATTGCGAACATCCAGCGATTGCTCCTACACTAAAGGTGCCAGCCCTGAAAGCTCTTGCTGGTCCTCATCTCCCACTGGTAACCTCTCAAACGAACCACAAACACTTGGGCTCTGGACTTGTTTAGCCTACTAAAACTTCCAACGTACACTAACTCGCCTGCTCAATCTGGCCAAAATTCAACACCGAAATTGCGAACGTCCAGCGATTGCTCCTACACTAAAGGTGCCAGCCCTGAAAGCTCTTGCTGGTCCTCATCTCCCACTGGTAACCTCTCAAACGAACCACAAACACTTGGGCTCTGAACTTGTTTAGCCTACTAAAACTTCCAACGTACACAGCCTCTCCTGCTCAATCTGGCCAGAGCTCAACACCGAAATTGCGAACGTTCAGCCATTGCTTTTACACTAAAGGTGCCAGCCCTGAAAGCTCTTGCTGGTCCTCATCTCCCACTGGGAACCTCTCAAACGAACCACAAACACTTGGGCTCGGAACTTGTTTAGCCTACTAAAACTTCCAACGTACACAGCCTCTCCTGCTTGATCTGGCCAAAATTCAACACCGAAATTGCGAACGTCCAGCCATTGCTCCTACACTAAAGGTGCCAGCCCTGAAAGCTCTTGCTGGTCCTCATCTCCCACTGGGAACCTCTCAAATGAACCACAAACACTTGGGCTCTGAACTTGTTTAGCCTACTAAAACTTCCAACGTACACAGCCTCTCCTGCTCAATCTGGCCAGAGCTGAACACCGAAATTGCGAACGTCCAGCAATTGCTCCTACACTAAAGGTGCCAGCCCTGAAAGCTCTTGCTGGTCCTCATCTCCCACTGGGAACCTCTCAAATGAACCACAAACACTTGGGCTCTGAACTTGTTTAGCCTACTAGAACTTCCAACGTACACAGCCTCTCCTGCTCAATCTGGCCAAATTTCAACACCGAAATTTCGAACGTCCAGGGATTACTCCTACACGAAAGGTGCCAGCCCTGAAAGCTCTTGCTGGTCCTCATCTCCCACTGGTAACCTCTCAAACGAACCACAAACACTTGGGCTCGGAACTTGTTTAGGCACTCAAAGGTCCAGACGTATCATCGCGTCCTTTTGCTATATTCAAGTCAGAGCTCAACACCGAAATTGCGAACGTCCAGCGATTGCTCCTACACTAAAGGTGTCAGCCCTGAAAGCTCTTGCTGGTCCTCATCTCCCACTGGTAACCTCTCAAACGAACCACAAACACTTGGGCTCTGAACTTGTTTAGCCTACTAAAACTTCCAACGTACACTCCCTCGCCTGCTCAATCTGGCCAAAATTCAACACCGAAATTGCGAACGTCCAGCGATTGCTCCTACACTAAAGGTGCCAGCCCTGAAAGCTCTTGCTGGTCCTCATCTCCCACTGGGAACCTCTCAAACGAACCACAAACACTTGGGCTCGGAACTTGTTTAGCCTACTAAAACTTCCAACGTACACAGCCTCTCCTGCTTGATCTGGCCAAAATTCAACACCGAAATTGCGAACGTCCAGCCATTGCTCCTACACTAAAGGTGCCAGCCCTGAAAGCTCTTGCTGGTCCTCATCTCCCACTGGTAACCTCTCAAACGAACCACAAACACTTGGGCTCTGAACTTGTTTAGCCTACTAAAACTTCCAACGTACACAGCCTCTCCTGCTCAATCTGGCCAAAATTCAACACCGAAATTGCGAACATCCAGCGATTGCTCCTACACTAAAGGTGCCAGCCCTGAAAGCTCTTGCTGGTCCTCATCTCCCACTGGTAACCTCTCAAACGAACCACAAACACTTGGGCTCTGGACTTGTTTAGCCTACTAAAACTTCCAACGTACACTAACTCGCCTGCTCAATCTGGCCAAAATTCAACACCGAAATTGCGAACGTCCAGCGATTGCTCCTACACTAAAGGTGCCAGCCCTGAAAGCTCTTGCTGGTCCTCATCTCCCACTGGTAACCTCTCAAACGAACCACAAACACTTGGGCTCTGAACTTGTTTAGCCTACTAAAACTTCCAACGTACACAGCCTCTCCTGCTCAATCTGGCCAGAGCTCAACACCGAAATTGCGAACGTTCAGCCATTGCTTTTACACTAAAGGTGCCAGCCCTGAAAGCTCTTGCTGGTCCTCATCTCCCACTGGGAACCTCTCAAATGAACCACAAACACTTGGGTTCGGAACTTGTTTAGCCTACTAAAATTTGCAACGTACAATCCCTCGCCTCTCAATCTGGCCAGAGCTCAACACCGAAATTGCGAACGTCCAGCCATTGCACTTGCACTAAAGGTGCCAGCCCTGAAAGCTCTTGCTGGTCCTCATCTCCCACTGGGAACCTCTCAAACGAACCACAAACACTTGGGCTCTGAACTTGTTTAGCCTACTAAAACTTCCAACGTACACTCCCTCTCCTGCTCAATCTGGCCAGAGCTCAACACCGAAATTGCGAACGTCCAGCCATTGCTCCTACGCTAAAGGTGCCAGCCCTGAAAGCTCTTGCTGGTCCTCATCTCCCACTGGTAACCTCTCAAACGAACCACAAACACTTGGGCTCTGAACTTGTTTAGGCTGCTAAAACTTCCAACGTACGCAGCCTCTCCTGCTCAATCTGGCCAGAGCTCAACACCGAAATTGCGAACGTCCAGTGATTGCTCCTACACTAAAGGTGCCAGCCCTGAAAGCTCTTGCTGGTCCTCATCTCCCACTGCGAACCTCTCAAACGAACCACAAACACTTGGGCTCTGAACTTGTTTAGCCTACTAAAACTTCCAACGTACACAGCCTCTCCTGCTCAATCTGGCCAAAATTCAACACCGAAATTGCGAACGTCCAGGGATTGCTCCTACACTAAAGGTGCCAGCCCTGAAAGCTCTTGCTGGTCCTCATCTCCCACTGGTAACCTCTCAAACGAACCACAAACACTTGGGCTCGGAACTTGTTTAGGCTACTAAAACGTCCAACGTAGACAGCCTCTCCTGCTCAATCTGGCCAAAATTCAACACCGAAATTGCGAACGTCCAGCGATTGCTCCTACACTAAAGGTGCCAGCCCTGAAAGCTCTTGCTGGTCCTCATCTCCCACTGGGAACCTCTCAAACGAACCACAAACACTTGGGTTCGGAACTTGTTTAGCCTACTAAAATTTGCAACGTACAATCCCTCGCCTCTCAATCTGGCCAGAGCTCAACACCGAAATTGCGAACGTCCAGCCATTGCACTTACACTAAAGGTGCCAGCCCTGAAAGCTCTTGCTGGTCCTCATCTCCCACTGGGAACCTCTCAAACGAACCACAAACACTTGGGCTCTGAACTTGTTTAGCCTACTAAAACTTCCAACGTACACAGAGTCTCCTGCTCAATCTGGCCAAAATTCAACACCGAAATTGCGAACGTCGAGCGATTGCTCCTACACGAAAGGTGCCAGCCCTGAAAGCTCTTGCTGGTCCTCATCTCCCACTGGTAACCTCTCAAACGAACCACAAACACTTGGGCTCTGAACTTGTTTAGCCTACTAAAACTTCCAACATACACAGCCTCTCCTGCTCAATCTGGCCAAAATTAAACACCGAAATTGCGAACGTCCAGCCATTGCTCCTACACTAAAGGTGCCAGCCCTGAAAGCTCTTGCTGGTCCTCATATCCCACTGGTAACCTCTCAAACGAACCACAAACACTTGGGCTCGGAACTTGTTTAGCCTACTAAAACTTCCAACGTACACAGCCTCTCCTGCTCGATCTGGCCAAAATTCAACACCGAAATTGCGAACGTCCAGCCATTGCTCCTACACTAAAGGTGCCAGCCCTGAAAGCTCTTGCTGGTCCTCATCTCCCACTGGGAACCTCTCAAACGAACCACAAACACTTGGGCTCTGAACTTGTTTAGGCTACTAAAACTTCCAACGTACACAGCCTCTCCTGCTCAATCTGGCCAAAATTCAACACCGAAATTGCGAACGTCCAGGGATTGCTCCTACACTAAAGGTGCCAGCCCTGAAAGCTCTTGCTGGTCCTCATCTCCCACTGGGAACCTCTCAAACGAACCACAAACACTTGGGCTCGGAACTTGTTTAGCCTACTAAAACTTCCAACGTACACAGCCTCTCCTGCTCAATCTGGCCAAAATTCAACACCGAAATTGCGAACGTCCAGCGATTGCTCCTACACTAAAGGTGCCAGCCCTGAAAGCTCTTGCTGGTCCTCATCTCCCACTGGTAACCTCTCAAACGAACCACAAACACTTGGGCTCTGGACTTGTTTAGCCTACTAAAACTTCCAATGTACACTAACTCGCCTGCTCAATCTGGCCAAAATTCAACACCGAAATTGCGAACGTCCAGGGATTGCTCCTACACTAAAGGTGCCAGCCCTGAAAGCTCTTGCTGGTCCTCATCTCCCACTGGGAACCTCTCAAACGAACCACAAACACTTGGGCTCGGAACTTGTTTAGCCTACTAAAACTTCCAACGTACACAGCCTCTCCTGCTCAATCTGGCCAGAGCTGAACACCGAAATTGCGAACGTCCAGCCATTGCTTTTACACTAAAGGTGCCAGCCCTGAAAGCTCTTGCTGGTCCTCATATCCCACTGGGAACCTCTCAAATGAACCACAAACACTTGGGCTCGGAACTTGTTTAGCCTACTAAAACTTCCAACGTACACAGCCTCTCCTGCTTGATCTGGCCAAAATTCAACACCGAAATTGCGAACGTCCAGCCATTGCTCCTACACTAAAGGTGCCAGCCCTGAAAGCTCTTGCTGGTCCTCATCTCCCACTGGTAACCTCTCAAACGAACCACAAACACTTGGGCTCTGAACTTGTTTAGCCTACTAAAACTTCCAACGTACACAGCCTCTCCTGCTCAATCTGGCCAAAATTCAACACCGAAATTGCGAACATCCAGCGATTGCTCCTACACTAAAGGTGCCAGCCCTGAAAGCTCTTGCTGGTCCTCATCTCCCACTGGTAACCTCTCAAACGAACCACAAACACTTGGGCTCTGGACTTGTTTAGCCTACTAAAACTTCCAACGTACACTAACTCGCCTGCTCAATCTGGCCAAAATTCAACACCGAAATTGCGAACGTCCAGCGATTGCTCCTACACTAAAGGTGCCAGCCCTGAAAGCTCTTGCTGGTCCTCATCTCCCACTGGTAACCTCTCAAACGAACCACAAACACTTGGGCTCTGAACTTGTTTAGCCTACTAAAACTTCCAACGTACACAGCCTCTCCTGCTCAATCTGGCCAGAGCTCAACACCGAAATTGCGAACGTTCAGCCATTGCTTTTACACTAAAGGTGCCAGCCCTGAAAGCTCTTGCTGGTCCTCATCTCCCACTGGGAACCTCTCAAACGAACCACAAACACTTGGGCTCGGAACTTGTTTAGCCTACTAAAACTTCCAACGTACACAGCCTCTCCTGCTTGATCTGGCCAAAATTCAACACCGAAATTGCGAACGTCCAGCCATTGCTCCTACACTAAAGGTGCCAGCCCTGAAAGCTCTTGCTGGTCCTCATCTCCCACTGGGAACCTCTCAAATGAACCACAAACACTTGGGCTCTGAACTTGTTTAGCCTACTAAAACTTCCAACGTACACAGCCTCTCCTGCTCAATCTGGCCAGAGCTGAACACCGAAATTGCGAACGTCCAGCAATTGCTCCTACACTAAAGGTGCCAGCCCTGAAAGCTCTTGCTGGTCCTCATCTCCCACTGGGAACCTCTCAAATGAACCACAAACACTTGGGCTCTGAACTTGTTTAGCCTACTAGAACTTCCAACGTACACAGCCTCTCCTGCTCAATCTGGCCAAATTTCAACACCGAAATTTCGAACGTCCAGGGATTACTCCTACACGAAAGGTGCCAGCCCTGAAAGCTCTTGCTGGTCCTCATCTCCCACTGGTAACCTCTCAAACGAACCACAAACACTTGGGCTCGGAACTTGTTTAGGCACTCAAAGGTCCAGACGTATCATCGCGTCCTTTTGCTAATTCAAGTCAGAGCTCAACACCGAAATTGCGAACGTCCAGCGATTGCTCCTACACTAAAGGTGTCAGCCCTGAAAGCTCTTGCTGGTCCTCATCTCCCACTGGTAACCTCTCAAACGAACCACAAACACTTGGGCTCTGAACTTGTTTAGCCTACTAAAACTTCCAACGTACACTCCCTCGCCTGCTCAATCTGGCCAGAGCTGAACACCGAAATTGCGAACGTGCAGCGATTGCTCCTACACTAAAGGTGCCAGCCCTGAAAGCTCTTGCTGGTCCTCATCTCCCACTGGTAACCTCTCAAACGAACCACAAACACTTGGGCTCGGAACTTGTTTAGCCTACTAGAACTTCCAACGTACACAGCCTCTCCTGCTCAATCTGGCCAAAATTCAACTCCGAAATTGCGAACGGCCAGCGATTGCTCCTACACTAAAGGTGCCAGCCCTGAAAGCTCTTGCTGGTCCTCATCTCCCACTGGTAACCTCTAAAACGAACCACAAACACTTGGGCTTTGAACTTGTTTAGCCTACTAAAACTTCCAACGTACACTCCCTCGCCTGCTCAATCTGGCCAGAGCTGAACACCGAAATTTCGAACGTCCAGGGATTACTCCTACACGAAAGGTGCCAGCCCTGAAAGCTCTTGCTGGTCCTCATCTCCCACTGGTAACCTCTCAAACGAACCACAAACACTTGGGCTCGGAACTTGTTTAGGCACTCAAAGGTCCAGACGTATCATCGCGTCCTTTTGCTAATTCAAGTCAGAGCTCAACACCGAAATTGCGAACGTCCAGCGATTGCTCCTACACTAAAGGTGTCAGCCCTGAAAGCTCTTGCTGGTCCTCATCTCCCACTGGTAACCTCTCAAACGAACCACAAACACTTGGGCTCTGAACTTGTTTAGCCTACTAAAACTTCCAACGTACACTCCCTCGCCTGCTCAATCTGGCCAAAATTCAACACCGAAATTGCGAACATCCAGCGATTGCTCCTACACTAAAGGTGCCAGCCCTGAAAGCTCTTGCTGGTCCTCATCTCCCACTGGGAACCTCTCAAACGAACCACAAACACTTGGGCTCGGAACTTGTTTAGCCTACTAAAACTTCCAACGTACACAGCCTCTCCTGCTTGATCTGGCCAAAATTCAACACCGAAATTGCGAACGTCCAGCCATTGCTCCTACACTAAAGGTGCCAGCCCTGAAAGCTCTTGCTGGTCCTCATCTCCCACTGGTAACCTCTCAAACGAACCACAAACACTTGGGCTCTGAACTTGTTTAGCCTACTAAAACTTCCAACGTACACAGCCTCTCCTGCTCAATCTGGCCAAAATTCAACACCGAAATTGCGAACATCCAGCGATTGCTCCTACACTAAAGGTGCCAGCCCTGAAAGCTCTTGCTGGTCCTCATCTCCCACTGGTAACCTCTCAAACGAACCACAAACACTTGGGCTCTGGACTTGTTTAGCCTACTAAAACTTCCAACGTACACTAACTCGCCTGCTCAATCTGGCCAAAATTCAACACCGAAATTGCGAACGTCCAGCGATTGCTCCTACACTAAAGGTGCCAGCCCTGAAAGCTCTTGCTGGTCCTCATCTCCCACTGGTAACCTCTCAAACGAACCACAAACACTTGGGCTCTGAACTTGTTTAGCCTACTAAAACTTCCAACGTACACAGCCTCTCCTGCTCAATCTGGCCAGAGCTCAACACCGAAATTGCGAACGTTCAGCCATTGCTTTTACACTAAAGGTGCCAGCCCTGAAAGCTCTTGCTGGTCCTCATCTCCCACTGGGAACCTCTCAAACGAACCACAAACACTTGGGCTCGGAACTTGTTTAGCCTACTAAAACTTCCAACGTACACAGCCTCTCCTGCTTGATCTGGCCAAAATTCAACACCGAAATTGCGAACGTCCAGCCATTGCTCCTACACTAAAGGTGCCAGCCCTGAAAGCTCTTGCTGGTCCTCATCTCCCACTGGGAACCTCTCAAATGAACCACAAACACTTGGGCTCTGAACTTGTTTAGCCTACTAAAACTTCCAACGTACACAGCCTCTCCTGCTCAATCTGGCCAGAGCTGAACACCGAAATTGCGAACGTCCAGCAATTGCTCCTACACTAAAGGTGCCAGCCCTGAAAGCTCTTGCTGGTCCTCATCTCCCACTGGTAACCTCTCAAACGAACCACAAACACTTGGGCTCTGAACTTGTTTAGCCTACTAGAACTTCCAACGTACACAGCCTCTCCTGCTCAATCTGGCCAAATTTCAACACCGAAATTTCGAACGTCCAGGGATTACTCCTACACGAAAGGTGCCAGCCCTGAAAGCTCTTGCTGGTCCTCATCTCCCACTGGTAACCTCTCAAACGAACCACAAACACTTGGGCTCGGAACTTGTTTAGGCACTCAAAGGTCCAGACGTATCATCGCGTCCTTTTGCTAATTCAAGTCAGAGCTCAACACCGAAATTGCGAACGTCCAGCGATTGCTCCTACACTAAAGGTGTCAGCCCTGAAAGCTCTTGCTGGTCCTCATCTCCCACTGGTAACCTCTCAAACGAACCACAAACACTTGGGCTCTGAACTTGTTTAGCCTACTAAAACTTCCAACGTACACTCCCTCGCCTGCTCAATCTGGCCAGAGCTGAACACCGAAATTGCGAACGTGCAGCGATTGCTCCTACACTAAAGGTGCCAGCCCTGAAAGCTCTTGCTGGTCCTCATCTCCCACTGGTAACCTCTCAAACGAACCACAAACACTTGGGCTCGGAACTTGTTTAGCCTACTAGAACTTCCAACGTACACAGCCTCTCCTGCTCAATCTGGCCAAAATTCAACTCCGAAATTGCGAACGGCCAGCGATTGCTCCTACACTAAAGGTGCCAGCCCTGAAAGCTCTTGCTGGTCCTCATCTCCCACTGGTAACCTCTAAAACGAACCACAAACACTTGGGCTTTGAACTTGTTTAGCCTACTAAAACTTCCAACGTACACTCCCTCGCCTGCTCAATCTGGCCAGAGCTGAACACCGAAATTTCGAACGTCCAGGGATTACTCCTACACGAAAGGTGCCAGCCCTGAAAGCTCTTGCTGGTCCTCATCTCCCACTGGTAACCTCTCAAACGAACCACAAACACTTGGGCTCGGAACTTGTTTAGGCACTCAAAGGTCCAGACGTATCATCGCGTCCTTTTGCTAATTCAAGTCAGAGCTCAACACCGAAATTGCGAACGTCCAGCGATTGCTCCTACACTAAAGGTGTCAGCCCTGAAAGCTCTTGCTGGTCCTCATCTCCCACTGGTAACCTCTCAAACGAACCACAAACACTTGGGCTCTGAACTTGTTTAGCCTACTAAAACTTCCAACGTACACTCCCTCGCCTGCTCAATCTGGCCAAAATTCAACACCGAAATTGCGAACGTCCAGCGATTGCTCCTACACTAAAGGTGCCAGCCCTGAAAGCTCTTGCTGGTCCTCATCTCCCACTGGGAACCTCTCAAACGAACCACAAACACTTGGGCTCGGAACTTGTTTAGCCTACTAAAACTTCCAACGTACACAGCCTCTCCTGCTTGATCTGGCCAAAATTCAACACCGAAATTGCGAACGTCCAGCCATTGCTCCTACACTAAAGGTGCCAGCCCTGAAAGCTCTTGCTGGTCCTCATCTCCCACTGGGAACCTCTCAAATGAACCACAAACACTAGGGCTCTGAACTTGTTTAGCCTACTAAAACTTCCAACGTACACAGCCTCTCCTGCTCAATCTGGCCAGAGCTGAACACCGAAATTGCGAACGTCCAGCAATTGCTCCTACACTAAAGGTGCCAGCCCTGAAAGCTCTTGCTGGTCCTCATCTCCCACTGGGAACCTCTCAAATGAACCACAAACACTTGGGCTCTGAACTTGTTTAGCCTACTAGAACTTCCAACGTACACAGCCTCTCCTGCTCAATCTGGCCAAATTTCAACACCGAAATTTCGAACGTCCAGGGATTACTCCTACACGAAAGGTGCCAGCCCTGAAAGCTCTTGCTGGTCCTCATCTCCCACTGGTAACCTCTCAAACGAACCACAAACACTTGGGCTCGGAACTTGTTTAGGCACTCAAAGGTCCAGACGTATCATCGCGTCCTTTTGCTAATTCAAGTCAGAGCTCAACACCGAAATTGCGAACGTCCAGCGATTGCTCCTACACTAAAGGTGTCAGCCCTGAAAGCTCTTGCTGGTCCTCATCTCCCACTGGTAACCTCTCAAACGAACCACAAACACTTGGGCTCTGAACTTGTTTAGCCTACTAAAACTTCCAACGTACACTCCCTCGCCTGCTCAATCTGGCCAGAGCTGAACACCGAAATTGCGAACGTCCAGCGATTGCTCCTACACTAAAGGTGCCAGCCCTGAAAGCTCTTGCTGGTCCTCATCTCCCACTGGTAACCTCTCAAACGAACCACAAACACTTGGGCTCGGAACTTGTTTAGCCTACTAGAACTTCCAACGTACACAGCCTCTCCTGCTCAATCTGGCCAAAATTCAACTCCGAAATTGCGAACGGCCAGCGATTGCTCCTACACTAAAGGTGCCAGCCCTGAAAGCTCTTGCTGGTCCTCATCTCCCACTGGTAACCTCTAAAACGAACCACAAACACTTGGGCTTTGAACTTGTTTAGCCTACTAAAACTTCCAACGTACACTCCCTCGCCTGCTCAATCTGGCCAGAGCTGAACACCGAAATTTCGAACGTCCAGGGATTACTCCTACACGAAAGGTGCCAGCCCTGAAAGCTCTTGCTGGTCCTCATCTCCCACTGGTAACCTCTCAAACGAACCACAAACACTTGGGCTCGGAACTTGTTTAGGCACTCAAAGGTCCAGACGTATCATCGCGTCCTTTTGCTAATTCAAGTCAGAGCTCAACACCGAAATTGCGAACGTCCAGCGATTGCTCCTACACTAAAGGTGTCAGCCCTGAAAGCTCTTGCTGGTCCTCATCTCCCACTGGTAACCTCTCAAACGAACCACAAACACTTGGGCTCTGAACTTGTTTAGCCTACTAAAACTTCCAACGTACACTCCCTCGCCTGCTCAATCTGGCCAAAATTCAACACCGAAATTGCGAACGTCCAGCGATTGCTCCTACACTAAAGGTGCCAGCCCTGAAAGCTCTTGCTGGTCCTCATCTCCCACTGGTAACCTCTCAAACGAACCACAAACACTTGGGCTCGGAACTTGTTTAGCCTACTAGAACTTCCAACGTACACAGCCTCTCCTGCTCAATCTGGCCAAAATTCAACTCCGAAATTGCGAACGGCCAGCGATTGCTCCTACACTAAAGGTGCCAGCCCTGAAAGCTCTTGCTGGTCCTCATCTCCCACTGGTAACCTCTAAAACGAACCACAAACACTTGGGCTTTGAACTTGTTTAGCCTACTAAAACTTCCAACGTACACTCCCTCGCCTGCTCAATCTGGCCAGAGCTCAACACCGAAATTGCGAACGTCCAGCGATTGCTCCTACACTAAAGGTGCCAGACCTGAAAGCTCTTGCTCGTCCTCATCTCCCACTGGTAACCACTCAAACGAACCACAAACACTTGGGCTCTGAACTTGTTTAGCCTACTAAAACTTCCAACGTACACAGCCTCTCCTGCTCAATCTGGCCAAAATTCAACACCGAAATTGCGAACGTCCAGCGATTGCTCCTACACTAAAGGTGCCAGCCCTGAAAGCTCTTGCTGGTCCTCATCTCCCACTGGTAACCTCTCAAACGAACCACAAACACTTGGGCTCTGGACTTGTTTAGCCTACTAAAACTTCCAACGTACACTAATTCGCCTGCTCAATCTGGCCAAAATTCAACACCGAAATTGCGAACGTCCAGCGATTGCTCCTACACTAAAGGTGCCAGCCCTGAAAGCTCTTGCTGGTCCTCATCTCCCACTGGTAACCTCTCAAACGAACCACAAACACTTGGGCTCTGAACTTGTTTAGCCTACTAAAACTTCCAACGTACACAGCCTCTCCTGCTCAATCTGGCCAGAGCTCAACACCGAAATTGCGAACGTTCAGCCATTGCTTTTACACTAAAGGTGCCAGCCCTGAAAGCTCTTGCTGGTCCTCATATCCCACTGGGAACCTCTCAAACGAACCACAAACACTTGGGCTCTGAACTTGTTTAGCCTACTAAAACTTCCAACGTACACAGCCTCTCCTGCTCAATCTGGCCAAAATTCAACACCGAAATTGCGAACGTCCAGCCATTGCTCCTACACTAAATGTGCCAGCCCTGAAAGCTCTTGCTGGTCCTCATCTCCCACTGGGAACCTCTCAAATGAACCACAAACACTTGGGCTCTGAACTTGTTTAGCCTACTAAAACTTCCAACGTACACAGCCTCTCCTGCTCAATCTGGCCAGAGCTGAACACCGAAATTGCGAACGTCCAGCAATTGCTCCTACACTAAAGGTGCCAGCCCTGAAAGCTCTTGCTGGTCCTCATCTCCCACTGGGAACCTCTCAAATGAACCACAAACACTTGGGCTCTGAACTTGTTTAGCCTACTAGAACTTCCAACGTACACAGCCTCTCCTGCTCAATCTGGCCAAATTTCAACACCGAAATCTCGAACGTCCAGGGATTACTCCTACACGAAAGGTGCCAGCCCTGAAAGCTCTTGCTGGTCCTCATCTCCCACTGGTAACCTCTCAAACGAACCACAAACACTTGGGCTCGGAACTTGTTTAGGCACTCAAAGGTCCAGACGTATCATCGCATCCTTTCGCTAATTCAAGTCAGAGCTCAACACCGAAATTGCGAACGTCCAGCGATTGCTCCTACACTAAAGGTGTCAGCCCTGAAAGCTCTTGCTGGTCCTCATCTCCCACTGGTAACCTCTCAAACGAACCACAAACACTTGGGCTCTGAACTTGTTTAGCCTACTAAAACTTCCAACGTACACTCCCTCGCCTGCTTAATCTGGCCAGAGCTGAACACCGAAATTGCGAACGTCCAGCGATTGCTCCTACACTAAAGGTGCCAGCCCTGAAAGCTCTTGCTGGTCCTCATCTCCCACTGGTAACCTCTCAAACGAACCACAAACACTTGGGCTCGGAACTTGTTTAGCCTACTAGAACTTCCAACGTACACAGCCTCTCCTGCTCAATCTGGCCAAAATTCAACTCCGAAATTGCGAACGGCCAGCGATTGCTCCTACACTAAAGGTGCCAGCCCTGAAAGCTCTTGCTGGTCCTCATCTCCCACTGGTAACCTCTAAAACGAACCACAAACACTTGGGCTCTGAACTTGTTTAGCCTACTAAAACTTCCAACGTACACTCCCTCGCCTGCTCAATCTGGCCAGAGCTCAACACCGAAATTGCGAACGTCCAGCGATTGCTCCTACACTAAAGGTGCCAGACCTGAAAGCTCTTGCTCGTCCTCATCTCCCACTGGTAACCACTCAAACGAACCACAAACACTTGGGCTCTGAACTTGTTTAGCCTACTGAAACTTCCAACGTACACAGCCTCTCCTGCTCAATCTGGCCAAAATTCAACACCGAAATTGCGAACGTCCAACCATTGCTCCTACACTAAAGGTGCCAGCCCTGAAAGCTCTTGCTGGTCCTCATCTCCCACTCGGAACCTCTCAAACGAACCACAAACACTTGGGTTCGGAACTTGTTTAGACACACAAAGGTCCAGACGTATGATCGCTTCCTCTCGGTAATTCACGTCAGAGCTCATCACCGATATTGCGAACGTCCAGAGATTGCTCCTACACTAAAGGTGCCAGCCCTGAAAGCTCTTGCTGGTCCTCATCTCCCACTAGGAACCTCTTAAAAGAACTACAAACACATGGGCTCGGAACTTGTTTAGACAATCAAAGGTCCAGACGTGTCATCGCTTCCTCTCGGTAATTCACGTCACAGCTCAGGACCGAAATTGCGAACGTGCAGCGATTGCTCCTACACTAAAGGTGCCAGCCCTGAAAGCTCTTGCTGGTCCTCATCTCCCACTGGTAACCTCTCAAACGAACCACAAACACTTGGGCTCTGAACTTGTTTAGCCTACTAAAACTTCCAACGTACACAGCCTCTCCTGATCAATCTGGCCAGAGCTGAACACCGAAATTGCGAACGTCCAGCCATTGCTTTTACACTAAAGGTGCCAGCCCTGAAAGCTCTTGCTGGTCCTCATCTCCCACTGGGAACCTCTCAAATGAACCACAAACACTTGGGCTCTGAACTTGTTTAGCCTACTAAAACTTCCAACGTACACAGCCTCTCCTGCTCAATCTGGCCAGAGCTGAACACCGAAATTGCGAACGTCCAGCAATTGCTCCTACACTAAAGGTGCCAGCCCTGAAAGCTCTTGCTGGTCCTCATCTCCCACTGGGAACCTCTCAAATGAACCACAAACACTTGGGCTCTGAACTTGTTTAGCCTACTAGAACTTCCAACGTACACAGCCTCTCCTGCTCAATCTGGCCAAATTTCAACACCGAAATTTCGAACGTCCAGGGATTACTCCTACACGAAAGGTGCCAGCCCTGAAAGCTCTTGCTGGTCCTCATCTCCCACTGGTAACCTCTCAAACGAACCACAAACACTTGGGCTCGGAACTTGTTTAGGCACTCAAAGGTCCAGACGTATCATCGCGTCCTTTTGCTAATTCAAGTCAGAGCTCAACACCGAAATTGCGAACGTCCAGCGATTGCTCCTACACTAAAGGTGTCAGCCCTGAAAGCTCTTGCTGGTCCTCATCTCCCACTGGTAACCTCTCAAACGAACCACAAACACTTGGGCTCTGAACTTGTTTAGCCTACTAAAACTTCCAACGTACACTCCCTCGCCTGCTCAATCTGGCCAGAGCTGAACACCGAAATTGCGAACGTCCAGCGATTGCTCCTACACTAAAGGTGCCAGCCCTGAAAGCTCTTGCTGGTCCTCATCTCCCACTGGTAACCTCTCAAACGAACCACAAACACTTGGGCTCGGAACTTGTTTAGCCTACTAGAACTTCCAACGTACACAGCCTCTCCTGCTCAATCTGGCCAAAATTCAACTCCGAAATTGCGAACGGCCAGCGATTGCTCCTACACTAAAGGTGCCAGCCCTGAAAGCTCTTGCTGGTCCTCATCTCCCACTGGTAACCTCTAAAACGAACCACAAACACTTGGGCTCGGAACTTGTTTAGCCTACTAAAACTTCCAACGTACACTCCCTCGCCTGCTCAATCTGGCCAGAGCTGAACACCGAAATTTCGAACGTCCAGGGATTACTCCTACACGAAAGGTGCCAGCCCTGAAAGCTCTTGCTGGTCCTCATCTCCCACTGGTAACCTCTCAAACGAACCACAAACACTTGGGCTCGGAACTTGTTTAGGCACTCAAAGGTCCAGACGTATCATCGCGTCCTTTTGCTAATTCAAGTCAGAGCTCAACACCGAAATTGCGAACGTCCAGCGATTGCTCCTACACTAAAGGTGTCAGCCCTGAAAGCTCTTGCTGGTCCTCATCTCCCACTGGTAACCTCTCAAACGAACCACAAACACTTGGGCTCTGAACTTGTTTAGCCTACTAAAACTTCCAACGTACACTCCCTCGCCTGCTCAATCTGGCCAAAATTCAACACCGAAATTGCGAACGTCCAGCGATTGCTCCTACACTAAAGGTGCCAGCCCTGAAAGCTCTTGCTGGTCCTCATCTCCCACTGGTAACCTCTCAAACGAACCACAAACACTTGGGCTCGGAACTTGTTTAGCCTACTAGAACTTCCAACGTACACAGCCTCTCCTGCTCAATCTGGCCAAAATTCAACTCCGAAATTGCGAACGGCCAGCGATTGCTCCTACACTAAAGGTGCCAGCCCTGAAAGCTCTTGCTGGTCCTCATCTCCCACTGGTAACCTCTAAAACGAACCACAAACACTTGGGCTTTGAACTTGTTTAGCCTACTAAAACTTCCAACGTACACTCCCTCGCCTGCTCAATCTGGCCAGAGCTCAACACCGAAATTGCGAACGTCCAGCGATTGCTCCTACACTAAAGGTGCCAGACCTGAAAGCTCTTGCTCGTCCTCATCTCCCACTGGTAACCACTCAAACGAACCACAAACACTTGGGCTCTGAACTTGTTTAGCCTACTAAAACTTCCAACGTACACAGCCTCTCCTGCTCAATCTGGCCAAAATTCAACACCGAAATTGCGAACGTCCAGCGATTGCTCCTACACTAAAGGTGCCAGCCCTGAAAGCTCTTGCTGGTCCTCATCTCCCACTGGTAACCTCTCAAACGAACCACAAACACTTGGGCTCTGGACTTGTTTAGCCTACTAAAACTTCCAACGTACACTAACTCGCCTGCTCAATCTGGCCAAAATTCAACACCGAAATTGCGAACGTCCAGCGATTGCTCCTACACTAAAGGTGCCAGCCCTGAAAGCTCTTGCTGGTCCTCATCTCCCACTGGTAACCTCTCAAACGAACCACAAACACTTGGGCTCTGAACTTGTTTAGCCTACTAAAACTTCCAACGTACACAGCCTCTCCTGCTCAATCTGGCCAGAGCTCAACACCGAAATTGCGAACGTTCAGCCATTGCTTTTACACTAAAGGTGCCAGCCCTGAAAGCTCTTGCTGGTCCTCATATCCCACTGGGAACCTCTCAAACGAACCACAAACACTTGGGCTCTGAACTTGTTTAGCCTACTAAAACTTCCAACGTACACAGCCTCTCCTGCTTGATCTGGCCAAAATTCAACACCGAAATTGCGAACGTCCAGCCATTGCTCCTACACTAAAGGTGCCAGCCCTGAAAGCTCTTGCTGGTCCTCATCTCCCACTGGGAACCTCTCAAATGAACCACAAACACTTGGGCTCTGAACTTGTTTAGCCTACTAAAACTTCCAACGTACACAGCCTCTCCTGCTCAATCTGGCCAGAGCTGAACACCGAAATTGCGAACGTCCAGCAATTGCTCCTACACTAAAGGTGCCAGCCCTGAAAGCTGTTGCTGGTCCTCATCTCCCACTGGGAACCTCTCAAATGAACCACAAACACTTGGGCTCTGAACTTGTTTAGCCTACTAGAACTTCCAACGTACACAGCCTCTCCTGCTCAATCTGGCCAAATTTCAACACCGAAATTTCGAACGTCCAGGGATTACTCCTACACGAAAGGTGCCAGCCCTGAAAGCTCTTGCTGGTCCTCATCTCCCACTGGTAACCTCTCAAACGAACCACAAACACTTGGGCTCGGAACTTGTTTAGGCACTCAAAGGTCCAGACGTATCATCGCGTCCTTTCGCTAATTCAAGTCAGAGCTCAACACCGAAATTGCGAACGTCCAGCGATTGCTCCTACACTAAAGGTGTCAGCCCTGAAAGCTCTTGCTGGTCCTCATCTCCCACTGGTAACCTCTCAAACGAACCACAAACACTTGGGCTCTGAACTTGTTTAGCCTACTAAAACTTCCAACGTACACTCCCTCGCCTGCTTAATCTGGCCAGAGCTGAACACCGAAATTGCGAACGTCCAGCGATTGCTCCTACACTAAAGGTGCCAGCCCTGAAAGCTCTTGCTGGTCCTCATCTCCCACTGGTAACCTCTCAAACGAACCACAAACACTTGGGCTCGGAACTTGTTTAGCCTACTAGAACTTCCAACGTACACAGCCTCTCCTGCTCAATCTGGCCAAAATTCAACTCCGAAATTGCGAACGGCCAGCGATTGCTCCTACACTAAAGGTGCCAGCCCTGAAAGCTCTTGCTGGTCCTCATCTCCCACTGGTAACCTCTAAAACGAACCACAAACACTTGGGCTCTGAACTTGTTTAGCCTACTAAAACTTCCAACGTACACTCCCTCGCCTGCTCAATCTGGCCAGAGCTCAACACCGAAATTGCGAACGTCCAGCGATTGCTCCTACACTAAAGGTGCCAGACCTGAAAGCTCTTGCTCGTCCTCATCTCCCACTGGTAACCACTCAAACGAACCACAAACACTTGGGCTCTGAACTTGTTTAGCCTACTGAAACTTCCAACGTACACAGCCTCTCCTGCTCAATCTGGCCAAAATTCAACACCGAAATTGCGAACGTCCAACCATTGCTCCTACACTAAAGGTGCCAGCCCTGAAAGCTCTTGCTGGTCCTCATCTCCCACTCGGAACCTCTCAAACGAACCACAAACACTTGGGTTCGGAACTTGTTTAGACACACAAAGGTCCAGACGTATGATCGCTTCCTCTCGGTAATTCACGTCAGAGCTCATCACCGATATTGCGAACGTCCAGAGATTGCTCCTACACTAAAGGTGCCAGCCCTGAAAGCTCTTGCTGGTCCTCATCTCCCACTAGGAACCTCTTAAACGAACTACAAACACATGGGCTCGGAACTTGTTTAGACAATCAAAGGTCCAGACGTGTCATCGCTTCCTCTCGGTAATTCACGTCACAGCTCAGGACCGAAATTGCGAACGTGCAGCGATTGCTCCTACACTAAAGGTGCCAGCCCTGAAAGCTCTTGCTGGTCCTCATCTCCCACTGGTAACCTCTAAAACGAACCACAAACGCTTGGGCTCTGAACTTGTTTAGCCTACTAAAACTTCCAACGTACACAGCCTCTCCTGATCAATCTGGCCAGAGCTGAACACCGAAATTGCGAACGTCCAGCCATTGCTTTTACACTAAAGGTGCCAGCCCTGAAAGCTCTTGCTGGTCCTCATATCCCACTGGTAACCTCTCAAACGAACCACAAACACTTGGGCTCTGAACTTGTTTAGCCTACTAAAACTTCCAACGTACACAGCCTCGCCTGCTCGATCTGGCCAAAATTCAACACCGAAATTGCGAACGTCCAGGGATTGCTCCTACACGAAAGGTGCCAGCCCTGAAAGCTCTTGCTGGTCCTCATCTCCCACTGGGAACCTCTCAAACGAACCACAAACACTTGGGCTCTGAACTTGTTTAGCCTACTAGAACTTCCAACGTACACAGCCTCTCCTGCTCAATCTGGCCAAAATTCAGTACCGAAATTGCGAACGTCCAGCGATTGCTCCTACACTAAAGGTGCCAGCCCTGAAAGCTCTTGCTGGTCCTCATCTCCCACTGGGAACCTCTAAAACGAACCACAAACACTTGGGCTCGGAACTTGTTTAGCCTACTAAAACTTCCAACGTACACAGCCTCTCCTGCTTGATCTGGCCAAAATTCAACACCGAAATTGCGAACGTCCAGCCATTGCTCCTACACTAAAGGTGCCAGCCCTGAAAGCTCTTGCTGGTCCTCATCTCCCACTGGGAACCTCTCAAAAGAACCACAAACACTTGGGCTCTGAACTTGTTTAGCCTACTAAAACTTCCAACGTACACAGCCTCTCCTGCTCAATCTGGCCAAAATTCAACACCGAAATTGCGAACGTCCAGCGATTGCTCCTACACTAAAGGTGCCAGCCCTGAAAGCTCTTGCTGGTCCTCATCTCCCACTGGTAACCTCTCAAACGAACCACAAACACTTGGGCTCTGGACTTGTTTAGCCTACTAAAACTTCCAACGTACACTAACTAGCCTGCTCAATCTGGCCAAAATTCAACACCGAAATTGCGAACGTCCAGCGATTGCTCCTACACTAAAGGTGCCAGCCCTGAAAGCTCTTGCTGGTCCTCATCTCCCACTGGTAACCTCTCAAACGAACCACAAACACTTGGGCTCTGAACTTGTTTAGCCTACTAAAACTTCCAACGTACACAGCCTCTCCTGCTCAATCTGGCCAGAGCTCAACACCGAAATTGCGAACGTTCAGCCATTGCTTTTACACTAAAGGTGCCAGCCCTGAAAGCTCTTGCTGGTCCTCATATCCCACTGGGAACCTCTCAAACGAACCACAAACACTTGGGCTCTGAACTTGTTTAGCCTACTAAAACTTCCAACGTACACAGCCTCTCCTGCTTGATCTGGCCAAAATTCAACACCGAAATTGCGAACGTCCAGCCATTGCTCCTACACTAAAGGTGCCAGCCCTGAAAGCTCTTGCTGGTCCTCATCTCCCACTGGGAACCTCTCAAATGAACCACAAACACTTGGGCTCTGAACTTGTTTAGCCTACTAGAACTTCCAACGTACACAGCCTCTCCTGCTCAATCTGGCCAAATTTCAACACCGAAATTTCGAACGTCCAGGGATTACTCCTACACGAAAGGTGCCAGCCCTGAAAGCTCTTGCTGGTCCTCATCTCCCACTGGTAACCTCTCAAACGAACCACAAACACTTGGGCTCGGAACTTGTTTAGGCACTCAAAGGTCCAGACGTATCATCGCGTCCTTTCGCTAATTCAAGTCAGAGCTCAACACCGAAATTGCGAACGTCCAGCGATTGCTCCTACACTAAAGGTGTCAGCCCTGAAAGCTCTTGCTGGTCCTCATCTCCCACTGGTAACCTCTAAAACGAACCACAAACACTTGGGCTCTGAACTTGTTTAGCCTACTAAAACTTCCAACGTACACTCCCTCTCCTGCTCAATCTGGCCAGAGCTCAACACCGAAATTGCGAACGTCCAGCGATTGCTCCTACACTAAAGGTGCCAGACCTGAAAGCTCTTGCTCGTCCTCATCTCCCACTGGTAACCTCTCAAACGAACCACAAACACTTGGGCTCTGAACTTGTTTAGCGTACTAAAACTTCCAACGTACACAGCCTCTCCTGCTCAATCTGGCCAAAATTCAACACCGAAATTGCGAACGTCCAGAGATTACTCCTACACTAAAGGTGCCAGCCCTGAAAGCTCTTGCTGGTCCTCATCTCCCACTGGGAACCTCTCAAACGAACCACAAACACTTGCGTTCGGAACTTGTTTAGACACACAAAGGTCCAGACGTATGATCGCTTCCTCTCGGTAATTCACGTCAGAGCTCATCACCGATATTGCGAACGTCCAGAGATTGCTCCTACACTAAAGGTGCCAGCCCTGAAAGCTCTTGCTGGTCCTCATCTCCCACTAGGAACCTCTTAAACGAACTACAAACACATGGGCTCGGAACTTGTTTAGACAATCAAAGGTCCAGACGTGTCATCGCTTCCTCTCGGTAATTCACGTCACAGCTCAGGACCGAAATTGGGAACGTGCAGCGATTGCTCCTACACTAAAGGTGCCAGCCCTGAAAGCTCTTGCTGGTCCTCATCTCCCACTGGTAACCTCTCAAACGAACCACAAACGCTTGGGCTCTGAACTTGTTTAGCCTACTAAAACTTCCAACGTACACAGCCTCTCCTGATCAATCTGGCCAGAGCTGAACACCGAAATTGCGAACGTCCAGCCATTGCTTTTACACTAAATGTGCCAGCCCTGAAAGCTCTTCCTGGTCCTCATATCCCACTGGTAACCTCTCAAACGAACCACAAACACTTGGGCTCTGAACTTGTTTAGCCTACTAAAACTTCCAACGTACACAGCCTCTCCTGCTCGATCTGGCCAAAATTCAACACCGAAATTGCGAACGTCCAGCCATTGCTCCTACACGAAAGGTGCCAGCCCTGAAAGCTCTTGCTGGTCCTCATCTCCCACTGGGAACCTCTCAAACGAACCACAAACACTTGGGCTCTGAACTTGTTTAGCCTACTAGAACTTCCAACGTACACAGCCTCTCCTGCTCAATCTGGCCAAAATTCAGTACCGAAATTGCAAACGTCCAGCGATTGCTCCTACACTAAAGGTGCCAGCCCTGAAAGCTCTTGCTGGTCCTCATCTCCCACTGGGAACCTCTAAAATGAACCACAAACACTTGGGCTCTGAACTTGTTTAGCCTACTAAAACTTCCAACGTACACTCCCTCGCCTGCTCAATCTGGCCAAAATTCAACACCGAAATTGCGAACGTCCAGGGATTGCTCCTACACTAAAGGTGCCAGCCCTGAAAGCTCTTGCTGGTCCTCATCTCCCACTGGTAACCTGTCAAACGAACCACAAACACTTGGGCTCTGGACTTGTTTAGCCTACTAAAACTTCCAACGTACACTAACTCGCCTGCTCAATCTGGCCAAATTTCAACACCGAAATTGCGAACGTCCAGCGATTGCTCCTACACTAAAGGTGCCAGCCCTGAAAGCTCTTGCTGGTCCTCATCTCCCACTGGTAACCTCTCAAACGAACCACAAACACTTGGGCTCTGAACTTGTTTAGCCTACTAAAACTTCCAACGTACACAGCCTCTCCTGCTCAATCTGGCCAGAGCTGAACACCGAAATTGCGAACGTCCAGCCATTGCTTTTACACTAAAGGTGCCAGCCCTGAAAGCTCTTGCTGGTCCTCATATCCCACTGGGAACCTCTCAAACGAACCACAAACACTTGGGCTCGGAACTTGTTTAGCCTACTAAAACTTCCAACGTACACAGCCTCTCCTGCTTGATCTGGCCAAAATTCAACACCGAAATTGCGAACGTCCAGCCATTGCTCCTACACGAAAGGTGCCAGCCCTGAAAGCTCTTGCTGGTCCTCATCTCCCACTGGGAACCTCTCAAAAGAACCACAAACACTTGGGCTCTGAACTTGTTTAGCCTACTAAAACTTCCAACGTACACAGCCTCTCCTGCTCAATCTGGCCAAAATTCAACACCGAAATTGCGAACGTCCAGCAATTGCTCCTACACTAAAGGTGCCAGCCCTGAAAGCTCTTGCTGGTCCTCATCTCCCACTGGTAACCTCTCAAACGAACCACAAACACTTGGGCTCGGAACTTGTTTAGCCTACTAAAACTTCCAACGTACACTCCCTCGCCTGCTCAATCTGGCCAAAATTCAACACCGAAATTGCGAACGTCCAGCGATTGCTCCTACACTAAAGGTGCCAGCCCTGAAAGCTCTTGCTGGTCCTCATCTCCCACTGGTAACCTCTCAAACGAACCACAAACACTTGGGCTCTGAACTTGTTTAGCCTACTAAAACTTCCAACGTACACAGCCTCTCCTGCTCAATCTGGCCAGAGCTCAACACCGAAATTGCGAACGTTCAGCCATTGCTTTTACACTAAAGGTGCCAGCCCTGAAAGCTCTTGCTGGTCCTCATATCCCACTGGGAACCTCTCAAACGAACCACAAACACTTGGGCTCTGAACTTGTTTAGCCTACTAAAACTTCCAACGTACACAGCCTCTCCTGCTTGATCTGGCCAAAATTCAACACCGAAATTGCGAACGTCCAGCCATTGCTCCTACACTAAAGGTGCCAGCCCTGAAAGCTCTTGCTGGTCCTCATCTCCCACTGGGAACCTCTCAAATGAACCACAAACACTTGGGCTCTGAACTTGTTTAGCCTACTAGAACTTCCAACGTACACAGCCTCTCCTGCTCAATCTGGCCAAATTTCAACACCGAAATTTCGAACGTCCAGGGATTACTCCTACACGAAAGGTGCCAGCCCTGAAAGCTCTTGCTGGTCCTCATCTCCCACTGGTAACCTCTCAAACGAACCACAAACACTTGGGCTCGGAACTTGTTTAGGCACTCAAAGGTCCAGACGTATCATCGCGTCCTTTCGCTAATTCAAGTCAGAGCTCAAGACCGAAATTGCGAACGTCCAGCGATTGCTCCTACACTAAAGGTGTCAGCCCTGAAAGCTCTTGCTGGTCCTCATCTCCCACTGGTAACCTCTAAAACGAACCACAAACACTTGGGCTCTGAACTTGTTTAGCCTACTAAAACTTCCAACGTACACTCCCTCGCCTGCTCAATCTGGCCAGAGCTGAACACCGAAATTGCGAACGTCCAGCGATTGCTCCTACAGTAAAGGTGCCAGCCCTGAAAGCTCTTGCTCGTCCTCATCTCCCACTGGTAACCTCTCAAACGAACCACAAACACTTGGGCTCTGAACTTGTTTAGCCTACTGAAACTTCCAACGTACACAGCCTCTCCTGCTCAATCTGGCCAAAATTCAACACCGAAATTGCGAACGTCCAGGGATTACTCCTACACTAAAGGTGCCAGCCCTGAAAGCTCTTGCTGGTCCTCATCTCCCACTGGGAACCTCTCAAACGAACCACAAACACTTGCGTTCGGAACTTGTTTAGACACACAAAGGTCCAGACGTATGATCGCTTCCTCTCGGTAATTCACGTCAGAGCTCATCACCGATATTGCGAACGTCCAGAGATTGCTCCTACACTAAAGGTGCCAGCCCTGAAAGCTCTTGCTGGTCCTCATCTCCCACTAGGAACCTCTTAAACGAACTACAAACACATGGGCTCGGAACTTGTTTAGACAATCAAAGGTCCAGACGTGTCATCGCTTCCTCTCGGTAATTCACGTCACAGCTCAGGACCGAAATTGGGAACGTGCAGCGATTGCTCCTACACTAAAGGTGCCAGCCCTGAAAGCTCTTGCTGGTCCTCATATCCCACTGGTAACCTCTCAAACGAACCACAAACACTTGGGCTCTGAACTTGTTTAGCCTACTAAAACTTCCAACGTACACAGCCTCTCCTGCTCGATCTGGCCAAAATTCAACACCGAAATTGCGAACGTCCAGCCATTGCTCCTACACGAAAGGTGCCAGCCCTGAAAGCTCTTGCTGGTCCTCATCTCCCACTGGGAACCTCTCAAACGAACCACAAACACTTGGGCTCTGAACTTGTTTAGCCTACTAGAACTTCCAACGTACACAGCCTCTCCTGCTCAATCTGGCCAAAATTCAGTACCGAAATTGCGAACGTCCAGCGATTGCTCCTACACTAAAGGTGCCAGCCCTGAAAGCTCTTGCTGGTCCTCATCTCCCACTGGGAACCTCTAAAACGAACCACAAACACTTGGGCTCTGAACTTGTTTAGCCTACTAAAACTTCCAACGTACACTCCCTCGCCTGCTCAATCTGGCCAAAATTCAACACCGAAATTGCGAACGTCCAGGGATTACTCCTACACTAAAGGTGCCAGCCCTGAAAGCTCTTGCTGGTCCTCATCTCCCACTGGTGACCTCTCAAACGAACCACAAACACTTGGGTTCGGAACTTGTTTAGCCTACTAGAACTTCCAACGTACACTCCCTCGCCTGCTTAATCTGGCCAGAGCTGAACACAGAAATTGCGAACGTCCAGCCATTGCTCCTACACTAAAGGTGCGAGACCTGAAAGCTCTTGCTGGTCCTCATCTCCCACTGGTAACCTCTCAAACGAACCACAAACACTTGGGCTCTGAGCTTGTTTAGCCTACTAGAACTTCCAACGTACACTCCCTCGCCTGCTTAATCTGGCCAGAGCTGAACACAGAAATTGCGAACGTGCAGCGATTGCTCCTACACTAAAGGTGCCAGCCCTGAAAGCTCTTGCTGGCCCTCATCTCCCACTGGTAACCTCTCAAACGAACCACAAACACTTGGGCTCTGAAATTTTTTAGGCTACTAAAATTTCCAACGTACACAGCCTCTCCTCCTCAATCTGGCCAAAATTCAACTCCGAAATTGCGAACGTCCAGCCATTGCTCCTACACTAAAGGTGCCAGCCCTGAAAGCTCTTGCTGGTCCTCATCTCCCACTGGGAACCTCTCAAACGAACCACAAACACTTGGGCTCTGAACTTGTTTAGCCTACTAAAACTTCCAACGTACACTCCCTCGCCTGCTCAATCTGGCCAGAGCTCAACACCGAAACTGCAAACGTCCAGCGATTGCTCCTACACTAAAGGTGCCAGCCCTGAAAGCTCTTGCTGGTCCTCATCTCCCACTGGTAACCTCTCAAACGAACCACAAACACTTGGGCTCTGAACTTGTTTAGCCTACTAAAACTTCCAACGTACACAGCCTCTCCTGCTCAATCTGGCCAGAGCTCAACACCGAAATTGCGAACGTCCAGCGATTGCTCCTACACTAAAGGTGCCAGCCCTGAAAGCTCTTGCTGGTCCTCATCTCCCACTGGGAACCTCTAAAACGAACCACAAACACTTGGCCTCTGAACTTGTTTAGGCCGCTAAAACTGCCAACATACACTCCCTCTCCTGCTCAATCTAGCCAGAGCTGGACACCGAAATTGCGAACGTCCAGCGATTGCTCCTACACTAAAGGTGCCAGCCCTGAAAGCTCTTCCTGGTCCTCATCTCCCACTGGGAACCTCTCAAACGAACCACAAACACTTGGGCTCTGAACTTGTTTAGACACTCAAAGGTCCAGACGTATCATCGCTTCCTCTCGCTAATTCACGTCAGAGCTCAACACCGATATTGCGAACGTCCAGAGATTGCTCCTACACTAAAGGTGCCAGCCCTGAAAGCTCTTGCTGGTCCTCATCTCCCACTGGTAACCTCTCAAACGAACCACAAACACTTGGGCTCTGAACTTGTTTAGACACTCAAAGGTCCAGACGTATGATCGCTTCCTCTCGCTTATTCACGTCAGAGCTCAGGACCGAAACTGCGAACGTCCAGCGATTGCTCCTACACTAAAGGTGCCAGCCCTGAAAGCTCTTGCTGGTTCTCATCTCCCACTGCGAACCTCTAAATCGGTGTTGAGTTCTGGCCAGATTGAGCAGGAGAGGGAGTGTACGTTGGAAGTTTTAGCAGCCTAAACAAGTTCAGAGCCCAAGTGTTTGTGGTTCGTTTTAGAGGTTCCCAGTGGGAGATGTGGACCAGCAAGAGCTTTCAGGGCTGGCACCTTTAGTGTAAGAGCAATGGCTGGACATTCGCAATTTCGGTGTTGAATTTTGGCCAGATTGAGCATGCGAGGGAGTGTACGTTGGAAGTTTCAGTATGCTAAACAAGTTCCGAGCCCAAGTGTTTGTGGTTCGTTTTAGAGGTTCCCAGTGGGAGATGAGGACCAGCAAGAGTTTTCAGGGCTGGCACCTTTAGTGTAGGAGCAATCACTGCACGTTCGCAATTTCGGTGTTGAGCTCTGACGTGAATAAGCGAGAGGAAGCGATCATACGTCTGGACCTTTGAGTGTCTAAAGAAGTTCAGAGCCCCAGCGTTTGTGGTTCGTTTTAGAGGTTCCCAGTGGGAGATGAGGACCAGCAAGAGCTTTCAGGGCTGGCACCTTTAGTGTAGGAGCAATCGCTGGACATTCGCAATTTCGGTATGGAGCTCTGACGTGAATTAGCGAGAGGAAGCGATGATACGTCTAGACCTTTGAGTGTCTAAAAAAGTTCAGAGCCGTAGTGTTTGTGGTTCGTTTGAGAGGTTCCCAGTGGGAGATGAGGACCAGCAAGAGCTTTCAGGGCTGGCACCTTTAGTGTAGGAGCAATCGCTGGACGTTCGCAATTTCGGTGTTAAGCTCTGGCCAGATTGAGCAGGAGAGGGAGTGTATGTTGGCAGTTTTAGCAGCCTAAACAAGTTCAGAGCCCAAGTGTTTGTGGTTCGTTTTAGAGGTTCCCAGTGGGAGATGAGGACCAGCAAGAGCTTTCAGCGCTGGCACCTTTATTGTAGTCGCTGGACGTTCGCAATATTGGTCCTGAGCTCTGACGTGAATTAGCGAGAGCAAGCGATGATACGTCTGCACCTTTGGGTGTCTAAACAAGTTCAGAGCCCTGGTGTTAGTGGTTCGTTTTAGAGGTTCCCAGTGGTTGATGAGGACCAGCAAGAGCTTTCAGGGCTGGCACCTTTAGTGTAGGAGCAATCGCTGGACGTTCGCAATTTCAGTCCTGAGGTCTGTCGTGAATTACCGAGAGGAAGCGATGATATGTCTGGACCTTTGAGTGTCTAAACAAGTTCAGAGCCCTGGTGTTCGTGGCTCGATTTAGAGGTTCGCAGTGGGAGATGAGGACCAGCAAGAGCTTTCAGGGCTGGCACCTTTAGTGTAGGAGCAATCGCTGGACGTTCGCAATTTCGGTGTTGAGCTCTGGCCAGATTGAGCAGGAGAGGGAGTGTATGTTTGGAAGTTTTAGTAGTCTAAACAAGTTCAGAGCACAAGTGTTTTTAGTTCATTTTAGAGGTTCCCAGTTGGAGATGAGGACCAGCAAGAGCTTTCAGGGCTGGCACCTTTAGTGTAGGAGCAATCGCTGGACGTTCGAAATTTTAGTCCTGAGCTCTGACGTGAATTAGCGAGAGGAAGCGATCATACGTCTGGACCTTTGAGTGTCTAAAAAAAGTTCAGAGCCCTGGTGTTAGTGGTTCGTTTTAGAGGTTACCAGTGGGAGATGAGGACCAGCAAGTGCTTTCAGGGCTGGCACCTTTAGTGTAGGAGCAATCGCTGGATGTTCGCAATTTCGGTGTTGAGCTCTGGCCGGATTGAGCATGAGAGGGAGTGTATGTTGGCAGGTTTAGCAGCCTAAACAAGTTCAGACTCGAAGTGTTTGTGGTTCGCTTGAGAGGTTCCCAGTGGGAGATGAGGACCAGCAAGAGCTTTCAGGGCTGGCACCTTTAGTGTAGGAGCAATCGCTGGACGTTCGCAATTTCGGTGTTGAATTTTTGCCAGATTGAGCAGGAGAGGCTGCGTACGTTGGAAGTTTTAGTAGGCTAAACAAGTTCAGAGCCCAAGTGTTTGTGGTTCGTTTGAGAGGTCACCAGTGGGAGATGAGGACCAGCAAGAGCTTTCAGGGCTGGCACCTTTAGTGTAGGAGCAATCACTGGACATTCGCAATTTCGGTGTTGAGCTCTGACGTGAATTAGCGAGAAAAAGCGATGATACGTCTGGACCTTTGAGTGTCTAAACAAGTTCAGAGCCCAAGTGTTTGTGGTTCGTTTTAGAGGTTCGCAGTGGGAGATGAGGACCAGCAAGAGCTTTCAGGGCTGGCACATTTAGTGTAGGATCAGTCGCTGGAGGTTCGCAATTTCGGTGTTCAGTTCTGGCCAGATTGAGCAGGAGGGGGAGTGTATGTTGGCAGTTTTAGTGGCCTAAACAAGTTCAGAGCCCTGGTGTTAGTGGTTCGTTTTAGAGGTTCCCAGTGGGTGAGGAGGATCAGCAAGAGCTTTCAGGGCTGGCACCTTTAGTGTAGGAGCAATCGCTGGACGTTCGCAATTTCAGTCCTGAGGTCTGTCGTGAATTACCGAGAGGAAGCGATGATACGTCTGGACCTTTGAGTGTCTAAACAAGTTCAGAGCCCA
>NW_026776427.1:0-47456 GCF_030936135.1 Gavia stellata
TCTACACTAAAGGTGCCAGCCCTGAAAGCTCTTGCTGGTCCTCATCTCCCACTGGTAACCTCTCAAACGAACCACAAACACTTGGGCTCTGAACTTGTTTAGCCTACTAAAACTTCCAACGTACACAGCCTCTCCTGCTCAATCTGGCCAGAGCTCAACTCCGAAATTGCGAACGTCCAGCGATTGCTCCTACACTAAAGGTGCCAGCCCTGAAAGCTCTTGCTGGTCCTCATCTCCCACTGGTAACCTCTCAAACGAACCACAAACACTTGGGCTCTGAACTTGTTTAGCCTACTAAAACTTCCAACGTACACAGCCTCTCCTGCTCAATCTGGCCAGAGCTCAACACCGAAATTGCGAACGTCCAGCGATTGCTCCTACACTAAAGGTGCCAGCCCTGAAAGCTCTTGCTGGTCCTCATCTCCCACTGGTAACCTCTCAAACGAACCACAAACACTTGGGCTCTGAACTTGTTTAGCCTACTAAAACTTCAACGTACACAGCCTCTCCTGCTCAATCTGGCCAAAATTCAACACCGAAATTGCGAACGTCCAGCGATTGCTCCTACACTAAAGGTGCCAGCCCTGAAAGCTCTTGCTGGTCCTCATCTCCCACTGGTAACCTCTCAAACGAACCACAAACACTTGGGCTCTGAACTTGTTTAGCCTACTAAAACTTCCAACGTACACAGCCTCTCCTGCTCAATCTGGCCAGAGCTCAACACCGACATTGCGAATGTCCAGCGATTGCTCCTACACTAAAGGTGCCAGCCCTGAAAGCTCTTGCTGGTCCTCATCTCCCACTGGTAACCTCTCAAACGAACCACAAACACTTGGGCTCTGAACTTGTTTAGCCTACTAAAACTTCCAACGTACACAGCCTCTCCTGCTCAATCTGGCCAGAGCTCAACACCGACATTGCGAACGTCTAAGGATTGCTCCTACACTAAAGGTGCCAGCCCTGAAAGCTCTTGCTGGTCCTCATGTCCCACTGGTAACCTCTCAAACGAACCACAAACACTTGGGCTCTGAACTTGTTTAGCCTACTAAAACTTCCAACGTACACAGCCTCTCCTGATCAATCTGGCCAGAGCTCAACACCGAAATTGCGAACGTCCAGCGATTGCTCCTACACTAAAGGTGCCAGCCCTGAAAGCTCTTGCTGGTCCTCATCTCCCACTGGTAACCTCTCAAACGAACCACAAACACTTGGGCTCTGAACTTGTTTAGCCTACTAAAACTTCCAACGTACACAGCCTCTCCTGCTCAATCTGGCCAGAGCTCAACACCGACATTGCGAACGTCCAAGGATTGCTCCTACACTAAAGGTGCCAGCCCTGAAAGCTCTTGCTGGTCCTCATCTCCCACTGGTAACCTCTCAAACGAACCACAAACACTTGGGCTCTGAACTTGTTTAGCCTACTAAAACTTCCAACGTACACAGCCTCTCCTGCTCAATCTGGCCAGAGCTCAACACCGACATTGCGAACGTCCAGCGATTGCTCCTACACTAAAGGTGCCAGCCCTGAAAGCTCTTGCTGGTCCTCATCTCCCACTGGTAACCTCTCAAACGAACCACAAACACTTGGGCTCTGAACTTGTTTAGCCTACTAAAACTTCCAACGTACACAGCCTCTCCTGCTCAATCTGGCCAGAGCTCAACACCGAAATTGCGAACGTCCAGGGATTGCTCCTACACTAAAGGTGCCAGCCCTGAAAGCTCTTGCTGGTCCTCATCTCCCACTGGTAACCTCTCAAACGAACCACAAACACTTGGGCTCTGAACTTGTTTAGCCTACTAAAACTTCCAATGTACACAGCCTCTCCTGCTCAATCTGGCCAGAGCTCAACACCGAAATTGCGAACGTCCAGGATTGCTCCTACACTAAAGGTGCCAGCCCTGAAAGCTCTTGCTGGTCCTCATCTCCCACTGGTAACCTCTCAAACGAACCACAAACACTTGGCCTCTGAACTTGTTTAGCCTACTAAAACTTCCAACGTACACAGCCTCTCCTGCTCAATCTGGCCAGAGCTCAACACCGACATTGCGAACGTCCAGCGATTGCTCCTACACTAAAGGTGCCAGCCCTGAAAGCTCTTGCTGGTCCTCATCTCCCCCTGGTAACCTCTCAAACGAACCACAAACACTTGGCTCTGAACTTGTTTAGCCTACTAAAACTTCCAACGTACACAGCCTCTCCTGCTCAATCTGGCCAGAGCTCAACACCGAAATTGCGAACGTCCAAGGATTGCTCCTACACTAAAGGTGCCAGCCCTGAAAGCTCTTGCTTGTCTCATCTCCCACTGGTAACCTCTCAAACGAACCACAAACACTTGGCTCTGAACTTGTTTAGCCTACTAAAACTTCCAACGTACACAGCCTCTCCTGCTCAATCTGGCCAGAGCTCAACTCCGAAATTGCGAATGTCCAGCGATTGCTCCTACACTAAAGGTGCCAGCCCTGAAAGCTCTTGCTGGTCCTCATCTCCCACTGGTAACCTCTCAAACGAACCACAAACACTTGGGCTCTGAACTTGTTTAGCCTACTAAACTTCCAATGTACACAGCCTCTCCTGCTCAATCTGGCCAGAGCTCAACACCGAAATTGTGAACGTCCAGGATTGCTCCTACACTAAAGGTGCCAGCCCTGAAAGCTCTTGCTGGTCCTCATCTCCCACTGGTAACCTCTCAAACGAACCACAAACACTTGGGCTCTGAACTTGTTTAGCCTACTAAAACTTCCAACGTACACAGCCTCTCCTGCTCAATCTGGCCAGAGCTCATCACCGACATTGCGAACGTCCAGCGATTGCTCCTACACTAAAGGTGCCAGCCCTGAAAGCTCTTGCTGGTCCTCATCTCCCACTGGTAACCTCTCAAACGAACCACAAACACTTGGGCTCTGAACTTGTTTAGCCTACTAAAACTTCCAACGTACACAGCCTCTCCTGCTCAATCTGGCCAGAGCTCAACACCGACATTGCGAACGTCCAGCGATTGCTCCTACACTAAAGGTGCCAGCCCTGAAAGCTCTTGCTGGTCCTCATCTCCCACTGGTAACCTCTCAAACGAACCACAAACACTTGGGCTCTGAACTTGTTTAGCCTACTAAAACTTCCAACGTACACAGCCTCTCCTGCTCAATCTGGCCAGAGCTCAACTCCGAAATTGCGAACGTCCAGGATTGCTCCTACACTAAAGGTGCCAGCCCTGAAAACTCTTGCTGGTCCTCATCTCCCACTGGTAACCTCTCAAACGAACCACAAACACTTGGGCTCTGAACTTGTTTAGCCTACTAAAACTTCCAACGTACACAGCCTCTCCTGCTCAATCTGGCCAGAGCTCAACACCGAAATTGCGAACGTCCAGGGATTGCTCCTACACTAAAGGTGCCAGCCCTGAAAGCTCTTGCTGGTCCTCATCTCCCACTGGTAACCTCTCAAACGAACCACAAACACTTGGCCTCTGAACTTGTTTAGCCTACTAAAACTTCCAACGTACACAGCCTCTCCTGCTCAATCTGGCCAGAGCTCAACTCCGAAATTGCGAACGTCCAGCGATTGCTCCTACACTAAAGGTGCCAGCCCTGAAAACTCTTGCTGGTCCTCATCTCCCACTGGTAACCTCTCAAACGAACCACAAACACTTGGGCTCTGAACTTGTTTAGCCTACTAAAACTTCCAACGTACACAGCCTCTCCTGCTCAATCTGGCCAGAGCTCAACACCGACATTGCGAACGTCCAGGGATTGCTCCTACACTAAAGGTGCCAGCCCTGAAAGCTCTTGCTGGTCCTCATCTCCCACTGGTAACCTCTCAAACGAACCACAAACACTTGGCCTCTGAACTTGTTTAGCCTACTAAAACTTCCAACGTACACAGCCTCTCCTGCTCAATCTGGCCAGAGCTCAACACCGAAATTGCGAACGTCCAAGGATTGCTCCTACACTAAAGGTGCCGGCCCTGAAAGCTCTTGCTGGTCCTCGTCTCCCACTGGTAACCTCTCAAACGAACCACAAACACTTGGCCTCTGAACTTGTTTAGCCTACTAAAACTTCCAACGTACACAGCCTCTCCTGCTCAATCTGGCCAGAGCTCAACACCGACATTGCGAACGTCCAGCGATTGCTCCTACACTAAAGGTGCCAGCCCTGAAAGCTCTTGCTGGTCCTCATCTCCCACTGGTAACCTCTCAAACGAACCACAAACACTTGGCCTCTGAACTTGTTTAGCCTACTAAAACTTCCAACGTACACAGCCTCTCCTGCTCAATCTGGCCAGAGCTCAACACCGACATTGCGAACGTCCAGCGATTGCTCCTACACTAAAGGTGCCAGCCCTGAAAGCTCTTGCTGGTCCTCATCTCCCACTGGTAACCTCTCAAACGAACCACAAACACTTGGCTCTGAACTTGTTTAGCCTACTAAAACTTCCAACGTACACAGCCTCTCCTGCTCAATCTGGCCAGAGCTCAACACCGAAATTGCGAACGTCCAGGGATTGCTCCTACACTAAAGGTGCCAGCCCTGAAAGCTCTTGCTGGTCCTCATCTCCCACTGGTAACCTCTCAAACGAACCACAAACACTTGGCCTCTGAACTTGTTTAGCCTACTAAAACTTCCAACGTACACAGCCTCTCCTGCTCAATCTGGCCAGAGCTCAACTCCGAAATTGCGAACGTCCAGCGATTGCTCCTACACTAAAGGTGCCAGCCCTGAAAGCTCTTGCTGGTCCTCATCTCCCACTGGTAACCTCTCAAACGAACCACAAACACTTGGGCTCTGAACTTGTTTAGCCTACTAAAACTTCCAACGTACACAGCCTCTCCTGCTCAATCTGGCCAGAGCTCAACACCGAAATTGCGAACGTCCAAGGATTGCTCCTACACTAAAGGTGCCAGCCCTGAAAGCTCTTGCTGGTCCTCATCTCCCACTGGTAACCTCTCAAACGAACCACAAACACTTGGCCTCTGAACTTGTTTAGCCTACTAAAACTTCCAACGTACACAGCCTCTCCTGCTCAATCTGGCCAGAGCTCAACACCGACATTGCGAACGTCCAGCGATTGCTCCTACACTAAAGGTGCCAGCCCTGAAAGCTCTTGCTGGTCCTCATCTCCCACTGGTAACCTCTCAAACGAACCACAAACACTTGGGCTCTGAACTTGTTTAGCCTACTAAAACTTCCAACGTACACAGCCTCTCCTGCTCAATCTGGCCAGAGCTCAACACCGACATTGCGAACGTCCAGCGATTGCTCCTACACTAAAGGTGCCAGCCCTGAAAGCTCTTGCTGGTCCTCATCTCCCACTGGTAACCTCTCAAACGAACCACAAACACTTGGGCTCTGAACTTGTTTAGCCTACTAAAACTTCCAACGTACACAGCCTCTCCTGCTCAATCTGGCCAGAGCTCAACTCCGAAATTGCGAACGTCCAGCGATTGCTCCTACACTAAAGGTGCCAGCCCTGAAAGCTCTTGCTGGTCCTCATCTCCCACTGGTAACCTCTCAAACGAACCACAAACACTTGGGCTCTGAACTTGTTTAGCCTACTAAAACTTCCAACGTACACAGCCTCTCCTGCTCAATCTGGCCAGAGCTCAACACCGAAATTGCGAACGTCCAGCGATTGCTCCTACACTAAAGGTGCCAGCCCTGAAAGCTCTTGCTGGTCCTCATCTCCCACTGGTAACCTCTCAAACGAACCACAAACACTTGGGCTCTGAACTTGTTTAGCCTACTAAAACTTTCAACGTACACAGCCTCTCCTGCTCAATCTGGCCAAAATTCAACACCAAAATTGCGAACGTCCAGCGATTGCTCCTACACTAAAGGTGCCAGCCCTGAAAGCTCTTGCTGGTCCTCATCTCCCACTGGTAACCTCTCAAACGAACCACAAACACTTGGGCTCTGAACTTGTTTAGCCTACTAAAACTTCCAACGTACACAGCCTCTCCTGCTCAATCTGGCCAGAGCTCAACACCGAAATTGCGAACGTCCAGCGATTGCTCCTACACTAAAGGTGCCAGCCCTGAAAGCTCTTGCTGGTCCTCATCTCCCACTGGTAACCTCTCAAACGAACCACAAACACTTGGGCTCTGAACTTGTTTAGCCTACTAAAACTTCCAACGTACACAGCCTCTCCTGCTCAATCTGGCCAGAGCTCAACACCGACATTGCGAACGTCCAGCGATTGCTCCTACACTAAAGGTGCCAGCCCTGAAAGCTCTTGCTGGTCCTCATCTCCCACTGGTAACCTCTCAAACGAACCACAAACACTTGGGCTCTGAACTTGTTTAGCCTACTAAAACTTCCAACGTACACAGCCTCTCCTGCTCAATCTGGCCAGAGCTCAACACCGACATTGCGAACGTCCAGCGATTGCTCCTACACTAAAGGTGCCAGCCCTGAAAGCTCTTGCTGGTCCTCATCTCCCACTGGTAACCTCTCAAACGAACCACAAACACTTGGGCTCTGAACTTGTTTAGCCTACTAAAACTTCCAACGTACACAGCCTCTCCTGCTCAATCTGGCCAGAGCTCAACACCGACATTGCGAACGTCCAGGGATTGCTCCTACACTAAAGGTGCCAGCCCTGAAAGCTCTTGCTGGTCCTCATCTCCCACTGGTAACCTCTCAAACGAACCACAAACACTTGGGCTCTGAACTTGTTTAGCCTACTAAAACTTCCAACGTACACAGCCTCTCCTGCTCAATCTGGCCAGAGCTCAACACCGAAATTGCGAACGTCCAAGGATTGCTCCTACACTAAAGGTGCCAGCCCTGAAAGCTCTTGCTGGTCCTCATCTCCCACTGGTAACCTCTCAAACGAACCACAAACACTTGGCCTCTGAACTTGTTTAGCCTACTAAAACTTCCAACGTACACAGCCTCTCCTGCTCAATCTGGCCAGAGCTCAACACCGACATTGCGAACGTCCAGCGATTGCTCCTACACTAAAGGTGCCAGCCCTGAAAGCTCTTGCTGGTCCTCATCTCCCCCTGGTAACCTCTCAAACGAACCACAAACACTTGGGCTCTGAACTTGTTTAGCCTACTAAAACTTCCAACGTACACAGCCTCTCCTGCTCAATCTGGCCAGAGCTCAACACCGACATTGCGAACGTCCAGCGATTGCTCCTACACTAAAGGTGCCAGCCCTGAAAGCTCTTGCTTGTCTTCATCTCCCACTGGTAACCTCTCAAACGAACCACAAACACTTGGGCTCTGAACTTGTTTAGCCTACTAAAACTTCCAACGTACACAGCCTCTCCTGCTCAATCTGGCCAGAGCTCAACTCCGAAATTGCGAATGTCCAGCGATTGCTCCTACACTAAAGGTGCCAGCCCTGAAAGCTCTTGCTGGTCCTCATCTCCCACTGGTAACCTCTCAAACGAACCACAAACACTTGGGCTCTGAACTTGTTTAGCCTACTAAAACTTCCAATGTACACAGCCTCTCCTGCTCAATCTGGCCAGAGCTCAACACCGAAATTGTGAACGTCCAGGGATTGCTCCTACACTAAAGGTGCCAGCCCTGAAAGCTCTTGCTGGTCCTCATCTCCCACTGGTAACCTCTCAAACGAACCACAAACACTTGGGCTCTGAACTTGTTTAGCCTACTAAAACTTCCAACGTACACAGCCTCTCCTGCTCAATCTGGCCAGAGCTCAACACCGACATTGCGAACGTCCAGCGATTGCTCCTACACTAAAGGTGCCAGCCCTGAAAGCTCTTGCTGGTCCTCATCTCCCACTGGTAACCTCTCAAACGAACCACAAACACTTGGCCTCTGAACTTGTTTAGCCTACTAAAACTTCCAACGTACACAGCCTCTCCTGCTCAATCTGGCCAGAGCTCAACACCGACATTGCGAACGTCCAGCGATTGCTCCTACACTAAAGGTGCCAGCCCTGAAAGCTCTTGCTGGTCCTCATCTCCCACTGGTAACCTCTCAAACGAACCACAAACACTTGGCCTCTGAACTTGTTTAGCCTACTAAAACTTCCAACGTACACAGCCTCTCCTGCTCAATCTGGCCAGAGCTCAACTCCGAAATTGCGAACGTCCAGCGATTGCTCCTACACTAAAGGTGCCAGCCCTGAAAACTCTTGCTGGTCCTCATCTCCCACTGGTAACCTCTCAAACGAACCACAAACACTTGGGCTCTGAACTTGTTTAGCCTACTAAAACTTCCAACGTACACAGCCTCTCCTGCTCAATCTGGCCAGAGCTCAACACCGAAATTGCGAACGTCCAGGGATTGCTCCTACACTAAAGGTGCCAGCCCTGAAAGCTCTTGCTGGTCCTCATCTCCCACTGGTAACCTCTCAAACGAACCACAAACACTTGGCCTCTGAACTTGTTTAGCCTACTAAAACTTCCAACGTACACAGCCTCTCCTGCTCAATCTGGCCAGAGCTCAACTCCGAAATTGCGAACGTCCAGCGATTGCTCCTACACTAAAGGTGCCAGACCTGAAAACTCTTGCTGGTCCTCATCTCCCACTGGTAACCTCTCAAACGAACCACAAACACTTGGGCTCTGAACTTGTTTAGCCTACTAAAACTTCCAACGTACACAGCCTCTCCTGCTCAATCTGGCCAGAGCTCAACACCGACATTGCGAACGTCCAGGGATTGCTCCTACACTAAAGGTGCCAGCCCTGAAAGCTCTTGCTGGTCCTCATCTCCCACTGGTAACCTCTCAAACGAACCACAAACACTTGGCCTCTGAACTTGTTTAGCCTACTAAAACTTCCAACGTACACAGCCTCTCCTGCTCAATCTGGCCAGAGCTCAACACCGAAATTGCGAACGTCCAAGGATTGCTCCTACACTAAAGGTGCCGGCCCTGAAAGCTCTTGCTGGTCCTCATCTCCCACTGGTAACCTCTCAAACGAACCACAAACACTTGGCCTCTGAACTTGTTTAGCCTACTAAAACTTCCAACGTACACAGCCTCTCCTGCTCAATCTGGCCAGAGCTCAACACCGAAATTGCGAACGTCCAAGGATTGCTCCTACACTAAAGGTGCCGGCCCTGAAAGCTCTTGCTGGTCCTCGTCTCCCCCCTGGTAACCTCTCAAACGAACCACAAACACTTGGGCTCTGAACTTGTTTAGCCTACTAAAACTTCCAACGTACACAGCCTCTCCTGCTCAATCTGGCCAGAGCTCAACACCGAAATTGCGAACGTCCAAGGATTGCTCCTACACTAAAGGTGCCAGCCCTGAAAGCTCTTGCTGGTCTTCATCTCCCACTGGTAACTCTCAAACGAACCACAAACACTTGGGCTCTGAACTTCTTTAGCCTACTAAAACTTCCAACGTACACAGCCTCTCCTGCTCAATCTGGCCAGAGCTCAACACCGAAATTGCGAATGTCCAGCGATTGCTCCTACACTAAAGGTGCCAGCCCTGAAAGCTCTTGCTGGTCCTCATCTCCCACTGGTAACCTCTCAAACGAACCACAAACACTTGGGCTCTGAACTTGTTTAGCCTACTAAAACTTCCAACGTACACAGCCTCTCCTGCTCAATCTGGCCAGAGCTCAACTCCGAAATTGCGAACGTCCAGGATTGCTCCTACACTAAAGGTGCCAGCCCTGAAAACTCTTGCTGGTCCTCATCTCCCACTGGTAACCTCTCAAACGAACCACAAACACTTGGGCTCTGAACTTGTTTAGCCTACTAAAACTTCCAACGTACACAGCCTCTCCTGCTCAATCTGGCCAGAGCTCAACTCCGAAATTGCGAATGGCCAGTGATTGCTCCTACACTAAAGGTGCCAGCCCTGAAAGCTCTTGCTGGTCCTCATCTCCCACTGGTAACCTCTCAAACGAACCACAAACACTTGGGCTCTGAACTTGTTTCGCCTACTAAAACTTCCAACGTACACAGCCTCTCCTGCTCAATCTGGCCAGAGCTCAACACCGAAATTGCGAACGTCCAAGGATTGCTCCTACACTAAAGGTGCCAGCCCTGAAAGCTCTTGCTGGTCCTCATCGCCCACTGGTAACCTCTCAAACGAACCACAAACACTTGGGCTCTGAACTTGTTTAGCCTACTAAAACTTCCAACGTACACAGCCTCTCCTGCTCAATCTGGCCAGAGCTCAACACCGACATTGCGAACGTCCAAGGATTGCTCCTACACTAAAGGTGCCAGCCCTGAAAGCTCTTGCTGGTCCTCATCTCCCACTGGTAACCTCTCAAACGAACCACAAACACTTGGGCTCTGAACTTGTTTAGCCTACTAAAACTTCCAACGTACACAGCCTCTCCTGCTCAATCTGGCCAGAGCTCAACACCGACATTGCGAACGTCCAGCGATTGCTCCTACACTAAAGGTGCCAGCCCTGAAAGCTCTTGCTGGTCCTCATCTCCCACTGGTAACCTCTCAAACGAACCACAAACACTTGGGCTCTGAACTTGTTTAGCCCACTAAAACTTCCAACGTACACAGCCTCTCCTGCTCAATCTGGCCAGAGCTCAACTCCGAAATTGCGAACGTCCAGCGATTGCTCCTACACTAAAGGTGCCAGCCCTGAAAGCTCTTGCTGGTCCTCATCTCCCACTGGTAACCTCTCAAACGAACCACAAACACTTGGGCTCTGAACTTGTTTAGCCTACTAAAACTTCCAACGTACACAGCCTCTCCTGCTCAATCTGGCCAGAGCTCAACACCGAAATTGCGAACGTCCAGCGATTGCTCCTACACTAAAGGTGCCAGCCCTGAAAGCTCTTGCTGGTCCTCATCTCCCACTGGTAACCTCTCAAACGAACCACAAACACTTGGGCTCTGAACTTGTTTAGCCTACTAAAACTTTCAACGTACACAGCCTCTCCTGCTCAATCTGGCCAAAATTCAACACCAAAATTGCGAACGTCCAGCGATTGCTCCTACACTAAAGGTGCCAGCCCTGAAAGCTCTTGCTGGTCCTCATCTCCCACTGGTAACCTCTCAAACGAACCACAAACACTTGGGCTCTGAACTTGTTTAGCCTACTAAAACTTCCAACGTACACAGCCTCTCCTGCTCAATCTGGCCAGAGCTCAACACCGACATTGCGAATGTCCAGCGATTGCTCCTACACTAAAGGTGCCAGCCCTGAAAGCTCTTGCTGGTCCTCATCTCCCACTGGTAACCTCTCAAACGAACCACAAACACTTGGCCTCTGAACTTGTTTAGCCTACTAAAACTTCCAACGTACACAGCCTCTCCTGCTCAATCTGGCCAGAGCTCAACTCCGAAATTGCGAACGTCCAGCGATTGCTCCTACACTAAAGGTGCCAGCCCTGAAAACTCTTGCTGGTCCTCATCTCCCACTGGTAACCTCTCAAACGAACCACAAACACTTGGGCTCTGAACTTGTTTAGCCTACTAAAACTTCCAACGTACACAGCCTCTCCTGCTCAATCTGGCCAGAGCTCAACACCGACATTGCGAACGTCCAAGGATTGCTCCTACACTAAAGGTGCCAGCCCTGAAAGCTCTTGCTGGTCCTCATCTCCCACTGGTAACCTCTCAAACGAACCACAAACACTTGGGCTCTGAACTTGTTTAGCCTACTAAAACTTCCAACGTACACAGCCTCTCCTGCTCAATCTGGCCAGAGCTCAACACCGAAATTGCGAACGTCCAAGGATTGCTCCTACACTAAAGGTGCCGGCCCTGAAAGCTCTTGCTGGTCCTCATCTCCCACTGGTAACCTCTCAAACGAACCACAAACACTTGGGCTCTGAACTTGTTTAGCCTACTAAAACTTCCAACGTACACAGCCTCTCCTGCTCAATCTGGTCAGAGCTCAACACCGAAATTGCGAACGTCCAAGGATTGCTCCTACACTAAAGGTGCCGGCCCTGAAAGCTCTTGCTGGTCCTCGTCTCCCCCTGGTAACCTCTCAAACGAACCACAAACACTTGGGCTCTGAACTTGTTTAGCCTACTAAAACTTCCAACGTACACAGCCTCTCCTGCTCAATCTGGCCAGAGCTCAACACCGAAATTGCGAACGTCCAAGGATTGCTCCTACACTAAAGGTGCCAGCCCTGAAAGCTCTTGCTGGTCTTCATCTCCCACTGGTAACTCTCAAACGAACCACAAACACTTGGGCTCTGAACTTGTTTAGCCTACTAAAACTTCCAACGTACACAGCCTCTCCTGCTCAATCTGGCCAGAGCTCAACACCGAAATTGCGAACGTCCAGGGATTGCTCCTACACTAAAGGTGCCAGCCCTGAAAGCTCTTGCTGGTCCTCATCTCCCACTGGTAACCTCTCAAACGAACCACAAACACTTGGGCTCTGAACTTGTTTAGCCTACTAAAACTTCCAACGTACACAGCCTCTCCTGCTCAATCTGGCCAGAGCTCAACTCCGAAATTGCGAACGTCCAGGGATTGCTCCTACACTAAAGGTGCCAGCCCTGAAAACTCTTGCTGGTCCTCATCTCCCACTGGTAACCTCTCAAACGAACCACAAACACTTGGCCTCTGAACTTGTTTAGCCTACTAAAACTTCCAACGTACACAGCCTCTCCTGCTCAATCTGGCCAGAGCTCAACACCGACATTGCGAATGGCCAGTGATTGCTCCTACACTAAAGGTGCCAGCCCTGAAAGCTCTTGCTGGTCCTCATCTCCCACTGGTAACCTCTCAAACGAACCACAAACACTTGGGCTCTGAACTTGTTTAGCCTACTAAAACTTCCAACGTACACAGCCTCTCCTGCTCAATCTGGCCAGAGCTCAACACCGAAATTGCGAACGTCCAAGGATTGCTCCTACACTAAAGGTGCCAGCCCTGAAAGCTCTTGCTGGTCCTCATCTCCCACTGGTAACCTCTCAAACGAACCACAAACACTTGGGCTCTGAACTTGTTTAGCCTACTAAAACTTCCAACGTACACAGCCTCTCCTGCTCAATCTGGCCAGAGCTCAACACCGACATTGCGAACGTCCAAGGATTGCTCCTACACTAAAGGTGCCAGCCCTGAAAGCTCTTGCTGGTCCTCATCTCCCACTGGTAACCTCTCAAACGAACCACAAACACTTGGGCTCTGAACTTGTTTAGCCTACTAAAACTTCCAACGTACACAGCCTCTCCTGCTCAATCTGGCCAGAGCTCAACACCGACATTGCGAACGTCCAGCGATTGCTCCTACACTAAAGGTGCCAGCCCTGAAAGCTCTTGCTGGTCCTCATCTCCCACTGGTAACCTCTCAAAAGAACCACAAACACTTGGGCTCTGAACTTGTTTAGCCTACTAAAACTTCCAACGTACACAGCCTCTCCTGCTCCATCTGGCCAGAGCTCAACTCCGAAATTGCGAACGTCCAGCGATTGCTCCTACACTAAAGGTGCCAGCCCTGAAAGCTCTTGCTGGTCCTCATCTCCCACTGGTAACCTCTCAAACGAACCACAAACACTTGGGCTCTGAACTTGTTTAGCCTACTAAAACTTCCAACGTACACAGCCTCTCCTGCTCAATCTGGCCAAAATTCACCAACGAAATTGCGAACGTCCAGCGATTGCTCCTACACTAAAGGTGCCAGCCCTGAAAGCTCTTGCTGGTCCTCATCTCCCACTGGTAACCTCTCAAACGAACCACAAACACTTGGGCTCTGAACTTGTTTAGCCTACTAAAACTTTCAACGTACACAGCCTCTCCTGCTCAATCTGGCCAAAATTCAACACCAAAATTGCGAACGTCCAGCGATTGCTCCTACACTAAAGGTGCCAGCCCTGAAAGCTCTTGCTGGTCCTCATCTCCCACTGGTAACCTCTCAAACGAACCACAAACACTTGGGCTCTGAACTTGTTTAGCCTACTAAAACTTCCAACGTACACAGCCTCTCCTGCTCAATCTGGCCAGAGCTCAACACCGACATTGCGAATGTCCAGCGATTGCTCCTACACTAAAGGTGCCAGCCCTGAAAGCTCTTGCTGGTCCTCATCTCCCACTGGTAACCTCTCAAACGAACCACAAACACTTGGGCTCTGAACTTGTTTAGCCTACTAAAACTTCCAACGTACACAGCCTCTCCTGCTCAATCTGGCCAGAGCTCAACACCGAAATTGCGAACGTCTAAGGATTGCTCCTACACTAAAGGTGCCGGCCCTGAAAGCTCTTGCTGGTCCTCATCTCCCACTGGTAACCTCTCAAACGAACCACAAACACTTGGGCTCTGAACTTGTTTAGCCTACTAAAACTTCCAAGGTACACAGCCTCTCCTGCTCAATCTGGCCAGAGCTCAACACCGACATTGCGAACGTCCAGAGATTGCTCCTACACTAAAGGTGCCAGCCCTGAAAGCTCTTGCTGGTCCTCATCTCCCACTGGTAACCTCTCAAACGAACCACAAACACTTGGGCTCTGAACTTGTTTAGCCTACTAAAACTTCCAACGTACACAGCCTCTCCTGCTCAATCTGGCCAGAGCTCAACACCGAAATTGCGAACGTCCAGCGATTGCTCCTACACTAAAGGTGCCAGCCCTGAAAGCTCTTGCTGGTCCTCATCTCCCACTGGTAACCTCTCAAACGAACCACAAACACTTGGGCTCTGAACTTGTTTAGCCTACTAAAACTTCCAACGTACACAGCCTCTCCTGCTCAATCTGGCCAGAGCTCAACACCGACATTGCGAACGTCCAGCGATTGCTCCTACACTAAAGGTGCCAGCCCTGAAAGCTCTTGCTGGTCTTCATCTCCCACTGGTAACCTCTCAAACGAACCACAAACACTTGGGCTCTGAACTTGTTTAGCCTACTAAAACTTCCAACGTACACAGCCTCTCCTGCTCAATCTGGCCAGAGCTCAACTCCGAAATTGCGAATGTCCAGCGATTGCTCCTACACTAAAGGTGCCAGCCCTGAAAGCTCTTGCTGGTCCTCATCTCCCACTGGTAACCTCTCAAACGAACCACAAACACTTGGGCTCTGAACTTGTTTAGCCTACTAAAACTTCCAATGTACACAGCCTCTCCTGCTCAATCTGGCCAGAGCTCAACACCGAAATTGCGAACGTCCAAGGATTGCTCCTACACTAAAGGTGCCAGCCCTGAAAGCTCTTGCTGGTCCTCATCTCCCACTGGTAACCTCTCAAACGAACCACAAACACTTGGGCTCTGAACTTGTTTAGCCTTCTAAAACTTCCAACGTACACAGCCTCTCCTGCTCAATCTGGCCAAAATTCAACACCGAAATTGTGAACGTCCAGGGATTGCTCCTACACTAAAGGTGCCAGCCCTGAAAACTCTTGCTGGTCCTCATCTCCCACTGGTAACCTCTCAAACGAACCACAAACACTTGGGCTCTGAACTTGTTTAGCCTACTAAAACTTCCAACGTACACAGCCTCTCCTGCTCAATCTGGCCAGAGCTCATCACCGACATTGCGAACGTCCAAGGATTGCTCCTACACTAAAGGTGCCAGCCCTGAAAGCTCTTGCTGGTCCTCATCTCCCACTGGTAACCTCTCAAACGAACCACAAACACTTGGGCTCTGAACTTGTTTAGCCTACTAAAACTTCCAACGTACACAGCCTCTCCTGCTCAATCTGGCCAGAGCTCAACTCCGACATTGCGAACGTCCAGCGATTGCTCCTACACTAAAGGTGCCAGCCCTGAAAGCTCTTGCTGGTCTTCATCTCCCCCTGGTAACCTCTCAAACGAACCACAAACACTTGGGCTCTGAACTTGTTTAGCCTACTAAAACTTCCAATGTACACAGCCTCTCCTGCTCAATCTGGCCAGAGCTCAACACCGAAATTGCGAACGTCCAAGGATTGCTCCTACACTAAAGGTGCCAGCCCTGAAAGCTCTTGCTGGTCCTCATCTCCCACTGGTAACCTCTCAAACGAACCACAAACACTTGGGCTCTGAACTTGTTTAGCCTTCTAAAACTTCCAACGTACACAGCCTCTCCTGCTCAATCTGGCCAAAATTCAACACCGAAATTGTGAACGTCCAGGGATTGCTCCTACACTAAAGGTGCCAGCCCTGAAAACTCTTGCTGGTCCTCATCTCCCACTGGTAACCTCTCAAACGAACCACAAACACTTGGGCTCTGAACTTGTTTAGCCTACTAAAACTTCCAACGTACACAGCCTCTCCTGCTCAATCTGGCCAGAGCTCATCACCGACATTGCGAACGTCCAAGGATTGCTCCTACACTAAAGGTGCCAGCCCTGAAAGCTCTTGCTGGTCCTCATCTCCCACTGGTAACCTCTCAAACGAACCACAAACACTTGGGCTCTGAACTTGTTTAGCCTACTAAAACTTCCAACGTACACAGCCTCTCCTGCTCAATCTGGCCAGAGCTCAACACCGACATTGCGAACGTCCAGCGATTGCTCCTACACTAAAGGTGCCAGCCCTGAAAGCTCTTGCTGGTCTTCATCTCCCACTGGTAACCTCTCAAACGAACCACAAACACTTGGGCTCTGAACTTGTTTAGCCTACTAAAACTTCCAATGTACACAGCCTCTCCTGCTCAATCTGGCCAGAGCTCAACACCGAAATTGCGAACGTCCAAGGATTGCTCCTACACTAAAGGTGCCAGCCCTGAAAGCTCTTGCTGGTCCTCATCTCCCACTGGTAACCTCTCAAACGAACCACAAACACTTGGGCTCTGAACTTGTTTAGCCTTCTAAAACTTCCAACGTACACAGCCTCTCCTGCTCAATCTGGCCAAAATTCAACACCGAAATTGTGAACGTCCAGGGATTGCTCCTACACTAAAGGTGCCAGCCCTGAAAGCTCTTGCTGGTCCTCATCTCCCACTGGTAACCTCTCAAACGAACCACAAACACTTGGGCTCTGAACTTGTTTAGCCTACTAAAACTTCCAACGTACACAGCCTCTCCTGCTCAATCTGGCCAGAGCTCAACACCGACATTGCAAACGTCCAGCGATTGCTCCTACACTAAAGGTGCCAGCCCTGAAAGCTCTTGCTGGTCCTCATCTCCCACTGGTAACCTCTCAAACGAACCACAAACACTTGGGCTCTGAACTTGTTTAGCCCACTAAAACTTCCAACGTACACAGCCTCTCCTGCTCAATCTGGCCAAAATTCACCAACGAAATTGCGAACGTCCAAGGATTGCTCCTACACTAAAGGTGCCAGCCCTGAAAGCTCTTGCTGGTCCTCATCTCCCACTGGTAACCTCTCAAACGAACCACAAACACTTGGGCTCTGAACTTGTTTAGCCTACTAAAACTTCCAACGTACACAGCCTCTCCTGCTCAATCTGGCCAGAGCTCAACACCGAAATTGCGAACGTCCAGGGCTTGCTCCTACACTAAAGGTGCCAGCCCTGAAAGCTCTTGCTGGTCCTCATCTCCCACTGGTAACCTCTCAAACGAACCACAAACACTTGGGCTCTGAACTTGTTTAGCCTACTAAAACTTCCAACGTACACAGCCTCTCCTGCTCAATCTGGCCAGAGCTCAACACCGACATTGCGAATGTCCAGCGATTGCTCCTACACTAAAGGTGCCAGCCCTGAAAGCTCTTGCTGGTCCTCATCTCCCACTGGTAACCTCTCAAACGAACCACAAACACTTGGGCTCTGAACTTGTTTAGCCTACTAAAACTTCCAACGTACACAGCCTCTCCTGCTCAATCTGGCCAGAGCTCAACACCGAAATTGCGAACGTCTAAGGATTGCTCCTACACTAAAGGTGCCGGCCCTGAAAGCTCTTGCTGGTCATCATCTCCCACTGGTAACCTCTCAAACGAACCACAAACACTTGGGCTCTGAACTTGTTTAGCCTACTAAAACTTCCAACGTACACAGCCTCTCCTGCTCAATCTGGCCAGAGCTCAACACCGACATTGCAAACGTCCAGCGATTGCTCCTACACTAAAGGTGCCAGCCCTGAAAGCTCTTGCTGGTCCTCATCTCCCACTGGTAACCTCTCAAACGAACCACAAACACTTGGGCTCTGAACTTGTTTAGCCCACTAAAACTTCCAACGTACACAGCCTCTCCTGCTCAATCTGGCCAAAATTCACCAACGAAATTGCGAACGTCCAAGGATTGCTCCTACACTAAAGGTGCCAGCCCTGAAAGCTCTTGCTGGTCCTCATCTCCCACTGGTAACCTCTCAAACGAACCACAAACACTTGGGCTCTGAACTTGTTTAGCCTACTAAAACTTCCAACGTACACAGCCTCTCCTGCTCAATCTGGCCAGAGCTCAACACCGAAATTGCGAACGTCCAGGGATTGCTCCTACACTAAAGGTGCCAGCCCTGAAAGCTCTTGCTGGTCCTCATCTCCCACTGGTAACCTCTCAAACGAACCACAAACACTTGGGCTCTGAACTTGTTTAGCCTACTAAAACTTCCAACGTACACAGCCTCTCCTGCTCAATCTGGCCAGAGCTCAACACCGACATTGCGAACGTCCAGCGATTGCTCCTACACTAAAGGTGCCAGCCCTGAAAGCTCTTGCTGGTCCTCATCTCCCACTGGTAACCTCTCAAACGAACCACAAACACTTGGGCTCTGAACTTGTTTAGCCTACTAAAACTTCCAACGTACACAGCCTCTCCTGCTCAATCTGGCCAGAGCTCAACACCGAAATTGCGAACGTCCAGGGATTGCTCCTACACTAAAGGTGCCAGCCCTGAAAGCTCTTGCTGGTCCTCATCTCCCACTGGTAACCTCTCAAACGAACCACAAACACTTGGGCTCTGAACTTGTTTAGCCTACTAAAACTTCCAACGTACACAGCCTCTCCTGCTCAATCTGGCCAGAGCTCAACACCGACATTGCGAACGTCCAAGGATTGCTCCTACACTAAAGGTGCCGGCCCTGAAAGCTCTTGCTGGTCCTCATCTCCCACTGGTAACCTCTCAAACGAACCACAAACACTTGGCCTCTGAACTTGTTTAGCCTACTAAAACTTCCAACGTACACAGCCTCTCCTGCTCAATCTGGCCAGAGCTCAACACCGACATTGCGAACGTCCAGCGATTGCTCCTACACTAAAGGTGCCAGCCCTGAAAGCTCTTGCTGGTCCTCATCTCCCACTGGTAACCTCTCAAACGAACCACAAACACTTGGGCTCTGAACTTGTTTAGCCTACTAAAACTTCCAACGTACACAGCCTCTCCTGCTCAATCTGGCCAGAGCTCAACACCGAAATTGCGAACGTCCAAGGATTGCTCCTACACTAAAGGTGCCAGCCCTGAAAGCTCTTGCTGGTCTTCATCTCCCACTGGTAACCTCTCAAACGAACCACAAACACTTGGCCTCTGAACTTGTTTAGCCTACTAAAACTTCCAACGTACACAGCCTCTCCTGCTCAATCTGGCCAGAGCTCAACTCCGAAATTGCGAATGTCCAGCGATTGCTCCTACACTAAAGGTGCCAGCCCTGAAAGCTCTTGCTGGTCCTCATCTCCCACTGGTAACCTCTCAAACGAACCACAAACACTTGGGCTCTGAACTTGTTTAGCCTACTAAAACTTCCAATGTACACAGCCTCTCCTGCTCAATCTGGCCAGAGCTCAACACCGAAATTGCGAACGTCCAAGGATTGCTCCTACACTAAAGGTGCCAGCCCTGAAAGCTCTTGCTGGTCCTCATCTCCCACTGGTAACCTCTCAAACGAACCACAAACACTTGGGCTCTGAACTTGTTTAGCCTTCTAAAACTTCCAACGTACACAGCCTCTCCTGCTCAATCTGGCCAAAATTCAACACCGAAATTGTGAACGTCCAGGGATTGCTCCTACACTAAAGGTGCCAGCCCTGAAAACTCTTGCTGGTCCTCATCTCCCACTGGTAACCTCTCAAACGAACCACAAACACTTGGGCTCTGAACTTGTTTAGCCTACTAAAACTTCCAACGTACACAGCCTCTCCTGCTCAATCTGGCCAGAGCTCAACACCGACATTGCGAACGTCCAAGGATTGCTCCTACACTAAAGGTGCCAGCCCTGAAAGCTCTTGCTGGTCCTCATCTCCCACTGGTAACCTCTCAAACGAACCACAAACACTTGGGCTCTGAACTTGTTTAGCCCACTAAAACTTCCAACGTACACAGCCTCTCCTGCTCAATCTGGCCAAAATTCACCAACGAAATTGCGAACGTCCAGCGATTGCTCCTACACTAAAGGTGCCAGCCCTGAAAGCTCTTGCTGGTCTTCATCTCCCACTGGTAACCTCTCAAACGAACCACAAACACTTGGGCTCTGAACTTGTTTAGCCTACTAAAACTTTCAATGTACACAGCCTCTCCTGCTCAATCTGGCCAGAGCTCAACACCGAAATTGCGAACGTCCAAGGATTGCTCCTACACTAAAGGTGCCAGCCCTGAAAGCTCTTGCTGGTCCTCATCTCCCACTGGTAACCTCTCAAACGAACCACAAACACTTGGGCTCTGAACTTGTTTAGCCTTCTAAAACTTCCAACGTACACAGCCTCTCCTGCTCAATCTGGCCAGAGCTCAACACCGACATTGCGAACGTCCAGCGATTGCTCCTACACTAAAGGTGCCAGCCCTGAAAGCTCTTGCTGGTCCTCATCTCCCACTGGTAACCTCTCAAACGAACCACAAACACTTGGCCTCTGAACTTGTTTAGCCTACTAAAACTTCCAACGTACACAGCCTCTCCTGCTCAATCTGGCCAGAGCTCAACACCGACATTGCGAACGTCCAAGGATTGCTCCTACACTAAAGGTGCCAGCCCTGAAAGCTCTTGCTGGTCCTCATCTCCCACTGGTAACCTCTCAAACGAACCACAAACACTTGGCCTCTGAACTTGTTTAGCCTACTAAAACTTCCAACGTACACAGCCTCTCCTGCTCAATCTGGCCAGAGCTCAACTCTGAAATTGCGAACGTCCAGGGATTGCTCCTACACTAAAGGTGCCAGCCCTGAAAACTCTTGCTGGTCCTCATCTCCCACTGGTAACCTCTCAAACGAACCACAAACACTTGGCCTCTGAACTTGTTTAGCCTACTAAAACTTCCAACGTACACAGCCTCTCCTGCTCAATCTGGCCAGAGCTCAACACCGACATTGCGAACGTCCAGCGATTGCTCCTACACTAAAGGTGCCAGCCCTGAAAGCTCTTGCTGGTCCTCATCTCCCACTGGTAACCTCTCAAACGAACCACAAACACTTGGGCTCTGAACTTGTTTAGCCTACTAAAACTTCCAACGTACACAGCCTCTCCTGCTCAATCTGGCCAGAGCTCAACACCGAAATTGCGAACGTCCAAGGATTGCTCCTACACTAAAGGTGCCAGCCCTGAAAGCTCTTGCTGGTCTTCATCTCCCACTGGTAACCTCTCAAACGAACCACAAACACTTGGCCTCTGAACTTGTTTAGCCTACTAAAACTTCCAACGTACACAGCCTCTCCTGCTCAATCTGGCCAGAGCTCAACTCCGAAATTGCGAATGTCCAGCGATTGCTCCTACACTAAAGGTGCCAGCCCTGAAAGCTCTTGCTGGTCCTCATCTCCCACTGGTAACCTCTCAAACGAACCACAAACACTTGGGCTCTGAACTTGTTTAGCCTACTAAAACTTCCAACGTACACAGCCTCTCCTGCTCAATCTGGCCAGAGCTCAACACCGAAATTGCGAACGTCCAAGGATTGCTCCTACACTAAAGGTGCCAGCCCTGAAAGCTCTTGCTGGTCCTCATCTCCCACTGGTAACCTCTCAAACGAACCACAAACACTTGGGCTCTGAACTTGTTTAGCCTTCTAAAACTTCCAACGTACACAGCCTCTCCTGCTCAATCTGGCCAAAATTCAACACCGAAATTGTGAACGTCCAGGGATTGCTCCTACACTAAAGGTGCCAGCCCTGAAAACTCTTGCTGGTCCTCATCTCCCACTGGTAACCTCTCAAACGAACCACAAACACTTGGGCTCTGAACTTGTTTAGCCTACTAAAACTTCCAACGTACACAGCCTCTCCTGCTCAATCTGGCCAGAGCTCAACACCGACATTGCGAACGTCCAAGGATTGCTCCTACACTAAAGGTGCCAGCCCTGAAAGCTCTTGCTGGTCCTCATCTCCCACTGGTAACCTCTCAAACGAACCACAAACACTTGGGCTCTGAACTTGTTTAGCCCACTAAAACTTCCAACGTACACAGCCTCTCCTGCTCAATCTGGCCAAAATTCACCAACGAAATTGCGAACGTCCAGCGATTGCTCCTACACTAAAGGTGCCAGCCCTGAAAGCTCTTGCTGGTCTTCATCTCCCACTGGTAACCTCTCAAACGAACCACAAACACTTGGGCTCTGAACTTGTTTAGCCTACTAAAACTTTCAATGTACACAGCCTCTCCTGCTCAATCTGGCCAGAGCTCAACACCGAAATTGCGAACGTCCAAGGATTGCTCCTACACTAAAGGTGCCAGCCCTGAAAGCTCTTGCTGGTCCTCATCTCCCACTGGTAACCTCTCAAACGAACCACAAACACTTGGGCTCTGAACTTGTTTAGCCTTCTAAAACTTCCAACGTACACAGCCTCTCCTGCTCAATCTGGCCAGAGCTCAACACCGACATTGCGAACGTCCAGCGATTGCTCCTACACTAAAGGTGCCAGCCCTGAAAGCTCTTGCTGGTCCTCATCTCCCACTGGTAACCTCTCAAACGAACCACAAACACTTGGCCTCTGAACTTGTTTAGCCTACTAAAACTTCCAACGTACACAGCCTCTCCTGCTCAATCTGGCCAGAGCTCAACACCGACATTGCGAACGTCCAAGGATTGCTCCTACACTAAAGGTGCCAGCCCTGAAAGCTCTTGCTGGTCCTCATCTCCCACTGGTAACCTCTCAAACGAACCACAAACACTTGGCCTCTGAACTTGTTTAGCCTACTAAAACTTCCAACGTACACAGCCTCTCCTGCTCAATCTGGCCAGAGCTCAACTCTGAAATTGCGAACGTCCAGGGATTGCTCCTACACTAAAGGTGCCAGCCCTGAAAACTCTTGCTGGTCCTCATCTCCCACTGGTAACCTCTCAAACGAACCACAAACACTTGGCCTCTGAACTTGTTTAGCCTACTAAAACTTCCAACGTACACAGCCTCTCCTGCTCAATCTGGCCAGAGCTCAACACCGACATTGCGAACGTCCAGCGATTGCTCCTACACTAAAGGTGCCAGCCCTGAAAGCTCTTGCTGGTCCTCATCTCCCACTGGTAACCTCTCAAACGAACCACAAACACTTGGGCTCTGAACTTGTTTAGCCTACTAAAACTTCCAACGTACACAGCCTCTCCTGCTCAATCTGGCCAGAGCTCATCACCGACATTGCGAACGTCCAAGGATTGCTCCTACACTAAAGGTGCCAGCCCTGAAAGCTCTTGCTGGTCCTCATCTCCCACTGGTAACCTCTCAAACGAACCACAAACACTTGGGCTCTGAACTTGTTTAGCCTACTAAAACTTCCAACGTACACAGCCTCTCCTGCTCAATCTGGCCAGAGCTCAACACCGACATTGCGAACGTCCAAGGATTGCTCCTACTCTAAAGGTGCCAGCCCTGAAAGCTCTTGCTGGTCCTCATCTCCCACTGGTAACCTCTCAAACGAACCACAAACACTTGGGCTCTGAACTTGTTTAGCCTACTAAAACTTCCAACGTACACAGCCTCTCCTGCTCAATCTGGCCAGAGCTCAACACCGACATTGCGAACGTCCAGCGATTGCTCCTACACTAAAGGTGCCAGCCCTGAAAGCTCTTGCTGGTCCTCATCTCCCACTGGTAACCTCTCAAATGAACCACAAACACTTGGGCTCTGAACTTGTTTAGCCTGCTAAAACTTCCAACGTACACAGCCTCTCCTGCTCAATCTGGCCAAAATTCACCAACGAAATTGCGAACGTCCAGCGATTGCTCCTACACTAAAGGTGCCAGCCCTGAAAGCTCTTGCTGGTCCTCATCTCCCACTGGTAACCTCTCAAACGAACCACAAACACTTGGGCTCTGAACTTGTTTAGCCTACTAAAACTTCCAACGTACACAGCCTCTCCTGCTCAATCTGGCCAGAGCTCAACACCGACATTGCGAACGTCCAGCGATTGCTCCTACACTAAAGGTGCCAGCCCTGAAAGCTCTTGCTGGTCCTCATCTCCCACTGGTAACCTCTCAAACGAACCACAAACACTTGGGCTCTGAACTTGTTTAGCCTACTAAAACTTCCAACGTACACAGCCTCTCCTGCTCAATCTGGCCAGAGCTCAACACCGAAATTGCGAACGTCCAGCGATTGCTCCTACACTAAAGGTGCCAGCCCTGAAAACTCTTGCTGGTCCTCATCTCCCACTGGTAACCTCTCAAACGAACCACAAACACTTGGGCTCTGAACTTGTTTAGCCTACTAAAACTTCCAACGTACACAGCCTCTCCTGCTCAATCTGGCCAGAGCTCAACACCGAAATTGCGAACGTCCAGGGATTGCTCCTACACTAAAGGTGCCAGCCCTGAAAGCTCTTGCTGGTCCTCATCTCCCACTGGTAACCTCTCAAACGAACCACAAACACTTGGCCTCTGAACTTGTTTAGCCTACTAAAACTTCCAACGTACACAGCCTCTCCTGCTCAATCTGGCCAGAGCTCAACTCCGAAATTGCGAACGTCCAGCGATTGCTCCTACACTAAAGGTGCCAGCCCTGAAAACTCTTGCTGGTCCTCATCTCCCACTGGTAACCTCTCAAACGAACCACAAACACTTGGGCTCTGAACTTGTTTAGCCTACTAAAACTTCCAACGTACACAGCCTCTCCTGCTCAATCTGGCCAGAGCTCAACACCGACATTGCGAACGTCCAGGGATTGCTCCTACACTAAAGGTGCCAGCCCTGAAAGCTCTTGCTGGTCCTCATCTCCCACTGGTAACCTCTCAAACGAACCACAAACACTTGGCCTCTGAACTTGTTTAGCCTACTAAAACTTCCAACGTACACAGCCTCTCCTGCTCAATCTGGCCAGAGCTCAACACCGAAATTGCGAACGTCCAGCGATTGCTCCTACACTAAAGGTGCCAGCCCTGAAAGCTCTTGCTGGTCCTCATCTCCCACTGGTAACCTCTCAAACGAACCACAAACACTTGGGCTCTGAACTTGTTTAGCCCACTAAAACTTCCAACGTACACAGCCTCTCCTGCTCAATCTGGCCAGAGCTCAACTCCGAAATTGCGAACGTCCAGCGATTGCTCCTACACTAAAGGTGCCAGCCCTGAAAGCTCTTGCTGGTCCTCATCTCCCACTGGTAACCTCTCAAATGAACCACAAACACTTGGCCTCTGAACTTGTTTAGCCTACTAAAACTTCCAACGTACACAGCCTCTCCTGCTCAATCTGGCCAGAGCTCAACACCGAAATTGCGAACGTCCAGGGATTGCTCCTACACTAAAGGTGCCAGCCCTGAAAGCTCTTGCTGGTCCTCATCTCCCACTGGTAACCTCTCAAACGAACCACAAACACTTGGCCTCTGAACTTGTTTAGCCTACTAAAACTTCCAACGTACACAGCCTCTCCTGCTCAATCTGGCCAGAGCTCAACTCCGAAATTGCGAACGTCCAGCGATTGCTCCTACACTAAAGGTGCCAGCCCTGAAAACTCTTGCTGGTCCTCATCTCCCACTGGTAACCTCTCAAACGAACCACAAACACTTGGGCTCTGAACTTGTTTAGCCTACTAAAACTTCCAACGTACACAGCCTCTCCTGCTCAATCTGGCCAGAGCTCAACACCGACATTGCGAACGTCCAGGGATTGCTCCTACACTAAAGGTGCCAGCCCTGAAAGCTCTTGCTGGTCCTCATCTCCCACTGGTAACCTCTCAAACGAACCACAAACACTTGGCCTCTGAACTTGTTTAGCCTACTAAAACTTCCAACGTACACAGCCTCTCCTGCTCAATCTGGCCAGAGCTCAACTCCGAAATTGCGAACGTCCAGCGATTGCTCCTACACTAAAGGTGCCAGCCCTGAAAGCTCTTGCTGGTCCTCATCTCCCACTGGTAACCTCTCAAATGAACCACAAACACTTGGGCTCTGAACTTGTTTAGCCTACTAAAACTTCCAACGTACACAGCCTCTCCTGCTCAATCTGGCCAGAGCTCAACACCGAAATTGCGAACGTCCAGGGATTGCTCCTACACTAAAGGTGCCAGCCCTGAAAGCTCTTGCTGGTCCTCATCTCCCACTGGTAACCTCTCAAACGAACCACAAACACTTGGGCTCTGAACTTGTTTAGCCTACTAAAACTTCCAACGTACACAGCCTCTCCTGCTCAATCTGGCCAGAGCTCAACTCCGAAATTGCGAACGTCCAGCGATTGCTCCTACACTAAAGGTGCCAGCCCTGAAAACTCTTGCTGGTCCTCATCTCCCACTGGTAACCTCTCAAACGAACCACAAACACTTGGGCTCTGAACTTATTTAGCCTACTAAAACTTCCAACGTACACAGCCTCTCCTGCTCAATCTGGCCAGAGCTCAACACCGACATTGCGAACGTCCAGGGATTGCTCCTACACTAAAGGTGCCAGCCCTGAAAGCTCTTGCTGGTCCTCATCTCCCACTGGTAACCTCTCAAACGAACCACAAACACTTGGGCTCTGAACTTGTTTAGCCTACTAAAACTTCCAACGTACACAGACTCTCCTGCTCAATCTGTCCAGAGCTCAACTCCGAAATTGCGAACGTCCAGCGATTGCTCCTACACTAAAGGTGCCAGCCCTGAAAGCTCTTGCTGGTCCTCATCTCCCACTGGTAACCTCTCAAACGAACCACAAACACTTGGGCTCTGAACTTGTTTAGCCCACTAAAACTTCCAACGTACACAGCCTCTCCTGCTCAATCTGGCCAGAGCTCAACTCCGAAATTGCGAACGTCCAGCGATTGCTCCTACACTAAAGGTGCCAGCCCTGAAAGCTCTTGCTGGTCCTCATCTCCCACTGGTAACCTCTCAAATGAACCACAAACACTTGGGCTCTGAACTTGTTTAGCCTACTAAAACTTCCAACGTACACAGCCTCTCCTGCTCAATCTGGCCAGAGCTCAACACCGACATTGCGAACGTCCAGCGATTGCTCCTACACTAAAGGTGCCAGCCCTGAAAGCTCTTGCTGGTCCTCATCTCCCACTGGTAACCTCTCAAACGAACCACAAACACTTGGGCTCTGAACTTGTTTAGCCTACTAAAACTTTCAACGTACACAGCCTCTCCTGCTCAATCTGGCCAGAATTCAACACCAAAATTGCGAACGTCCAGCGATTGCTCCTACACTAAAGGTGCCAGCCCTGAAAGCTCTTGCTGGTCCTCATCTCCCCCTGGTAACCTCTCAAACGAACCACAAACACTTGGGCTCTGAACTTGTTTAGCCTACTAAAACTTCCAACGTACACAGCCTCTCCTGCTCAATCTGGCCAGAGCTCAACACCGAAATTGCGAACGTCTAAGGATTGCTCCTACACTAAAGGTGCCGGCCCTGAAAGCTCTTGCTGGTCCTCATCTCCCACTGGTAACCTCTCAAACGAACCACAAACACTTGGGCTCTGAACTTGTTTAGCCTACTAAAACTTCCAACGTACACAGCCTCTCCTGCTCAATCTGGCCAGAGCTCAACACCGACATTGCGAACGTCCAGCGATTGCTCCTACACTAAAGGTGCCAGCCCTGAAAGCTCTTGCTGGTCCTCATCTCCCACTGGTAACCTCTCAAACGAACCACAAACACTTGGCCTCTGAACTTGTTTAGCCTACTAAAACTTCCAACGTACACAGCCTCTCCTGCTCAATCTGGCCAGAGCTCAACACCGAAATTGCGAACGTCCAGCGATTGCTCCTACACTAAAGGTGCCAGCCCTGAAAGCTCTTGCTGGTCCTCATCTCCCACTGGTAACCTCTCAAACGAACCACAAACACTTGGGCTCTGAACTTGTTTAGCCTACTAAAACTTCCAACGTACACAGCCTCTCCTGCTCAATCTGGCCAGAGCTCAACACCGACATTGCGAACGTCCAGCGATTGCTCCTACACTAAAGGTGCCAGCCCTGAAAGCTCTTGCTGGTCCTCATCTCCCACTGGTAACCTCTCAAACGAACCACAAACACTTGGGCTCTGAACTTGTTTAGCCTACTAAAACTTCCAACGTACACAGCCTCTCCTGCTCAATCTGGCCAGAGCTCAACACCGACATTGCGAACGTCCAGCGATTGCTCCTACACTAAAGGTGCCAGCCCTGAAAGCTCTTGCTGGTCCTCATCTCCCACTGGTAACCTCTCAAACGAACCACAAACACTTGGCCTCTGAACTTGTTTAGCCTACTAAAACTTCCAACGTACACAGCCTCTCCTGCTCAATCTGGCCAGAGCTCAACTCCGAAATTGCGAACGTCCAGCGATTGCTCCTACACTAAAGGTGCCAGCCCTGAAAACTCTTGCTGGTCCTCATCTCCCACTGGTAACCTCTCAAACGAACCACAAACACTTGGGCTCTGAACTTGTTTAGCCTACTAAAACTTCCAACGTACACAGCCTCTCCTGCTCAATCTGGCCAGAGCTCAACACCGAAATTGCGAACGTCCAGGGCTTGCTCCTACACTAAAGGTGCCAGCCCTGAAAGCTCTTGCTGGTCCTCATCTCCCACTGGTAACCTCTCAAACGAACCACAAACACTTGGCCTCTGAACTTGTTTAGCCTACTAAAACTTCCAACGTACACAGCCTCTCCTGCTCAATCTGGCCAGAGCTCAACACCGAAATTGCGAACGTCCAAGGATTGCTCCTACACTAAAGGTGCCGGCCCTGAAAGCTCTTGCTGGTCCTCATCTCCCACTGGTAACCTCTCAAACGAACCACAAACACTTGGGCTCTGAACTTGTTTAGCCTACTAAAACTTCCAACGTACACAGCCTCTCCTGCTCAATCTGGCCAGAGCTCCACACCGACATTGCGAACGTCCAGCGATTGCTCCTACACTAAAGGTGCCAGCCCTGAAAGCTCTTGCTGGTCCTCATCTCCCCCTGGTAACCTCTCAAACGAACCACAAACACTTGGGCTCTGAACTTGTTTAGCCTACTAAAACTTCCAACGTACACAGCCTCTCCTGCTCAATCTGGCCAGAGCTCAACACCGAAATTGCGAACGTCCAAGGATTGCTCCTACACTAAAGGTGCCAGCCCTGAAAGCTCTTGCTGGTCTTCATCTCCCACTGGTAACCTCTCAAACGAACCACAAACACTTGGGCTCTGAACTTGTTTAGCCTACTAAAACTTCCAACGTACACAGCCTCTCCTGCTCAATCTGGCCAGAGCTCAACACCGAAATTGCGAATGTCCAGCGATTGCTCCTACACTAAAGGTGCCAGCCCTGAAAGCTCTTGCTGGTCCTCATCTCCCCTGGTAACCTCTCAAACGAACCACAAACACTTGGGCTCTGAACTTGTTTAGCCTACTAAAACTTCCAACGTACACAGCCTCTCCTGCTCAATCTGGCCAGAGCTCAACTCCGAAATTGCGAACGTCCAAGGATTGCTCCTACACTAAAGGTGCCAGCCCTGAAAACTCTTGCTGGTCCTCATCTCCCACTGGTAACCTCTCAAAGGAACCACAAACACTTGGGCTCTGAACTTGTTTAGCCTACTAAAACTTCCAACGTACACAGCCTCTCCTGCTCAATCTGGCCAGAGCTCAACACCGAAATTGCGAATGTCCAGTGATTGCTCCTACACTAAAGGTGCCAGCCCTGAAAGCTCTTGCTGGTCCTCATCTCCCACTGGTAACCTCTCAAACGAACCACAAACACTTGGGCTCTGAACTTGTTTAGCCTACTAAAACTTCCAATGTACACAGCCTCTCCTGCTCAATCTGGCCAGAGCTCAACACCGAAATTGCGAACGTCCAAGGATTGCTCCTACACTAAAGGTGCCAGCCCTGAAAGCTCTTGCTGGTCCTCATCTCCCACTGGTAACCTCTCAAACGAACCACAAACACTTGGGCTCTGAACTTGTTTAGCCTTCTAAAACTTCCAACGTACACAGCCTCTCCTGCTCAATCTGGCCAAAATTCAACACCGAAATTGTGAACGTCCAGGGATTGCTCCTACACTAAAGGTGCCAGCCCTGAAAACTCTTGCTGGTCCTCATCTCCCACTGGTAACCTCTCAAACGAACCACAAACACTTGGGCTCTGAACTTGTTTAGCCTACTAAAACTTCCAACGTACACAGCCTCTCCTGCTCAATCTGGCCAGAGCTCAACACCGACATTGCGAACGTCCAAGGATTGCTCCTACACTAAAGGTGCCAGCCCTGAAAGCTCTTGCTGGTCCTCATCTCCCACTGGTAACCTCTCAAACGAACCACAAACACTTGGGCTCTGAACTTGTTTAGCCTACTAAAACTTCCAACGTACACAGCCTCTCCTGCTCAATCTGGCCAGAGCTCAACACCGACATTGCGAACGTCCAAGGATTGCTCCTACTCTAAAGGTGCCAGCCATGAAAGCTCTTGCTGGTCCTCATCTCCCACTGGTAACCTCTCAAACGAACCACAAACACTTGGGCTCTGAACTTGTTTAGCCTACTAAAACTTCCAACGTACACAGCCTCTCCTGCTCAATCTGGCCAGAGCTCAACACCGACATTGCGAACGTCCAGCGATTGCTCCTACACTAAAGGTGCCAGCCCTGAAAGCTCTTGCTGGTCCTCATCTCCCACTGGTAACCTCTCAAATGAACCACAAACACTTGGGCTCTGAACTTGTTTAGCCTACTAAAACTTCCAACGTACACAGCCTCTCCTGCTCAATCTGGCCAAAATTCACCAACGAAATTGCGAACGTCCAGCGATTGCTCCTACACTAAAGGTGCCAGCCCTGAAAGCTCTTGCTGGTCCTCATCTCCCACTGGTAACCTCTCAAACGAACCACAAACACTTGGGCTCTGAACTTGTTTAGCCTACTAAAACTTCCAACGTACACAGCCTCTCCTGCTCAATCTGGCCAGAGCTCAACACCGACATTGCGAACGTCCAGCGATTGCTCCTACACTAAAGGTGCCAGCCCTGAAAGCTCTTGCTGGTCCTCATCTCCCACTGGTAACCTCTCAAACGAACCACAAACACTTGGCCTCTGAACTTGTTTAGCCTACTAAAACTTCCAACGTACACAGCCTCTCCTGCTCAATCTGGCCAGAGCTCAACTCCGAAATTGCGAACGTCCAGCGATTGCTCCTACACTAAAGGTGCCAGCCCTGAAAGCTCTTGCTGGTCCTCATCTCCCACTGGTAACCTCTCAAACGAACCACAAACACTTGGGCTCTGAACTTGTTTAGCCCACTAAAACTTCCAACGTACACAGCCTCTCCTGCTCAATCTGGCCAGAGCTCAACTCCGAAATTGCGAACGTCCAGCGATTGCTCCTACACTAAAGGTGCCAGCCCTGAAAGCTCTTGCTGGTCCTCATCTCCCACTGGTAACCTCTCAAATGAACCACAAACACTTGGGCTCTGAACTTGTTTAGCCTACTAAAACTTCCAACGTACACAGCCTCTCCTGCTCAATCTGGCCAAAATTCACCAACGAAATTGCGAACGTCCAGCGATTGCTCCTACACTAAAGGTGCCAGCCCTGAAAGCTCTTGCTGGTCCTCATCTCCCACTGGTAACCTCTCAAACGAACCACAAACACTTGGGCTCTGAACTTGTTTAGCCTACTAAAACTTTCAACGTACACAGCCTCTCCTGCTCAATCTGGCCAGAATTCAACACCAAAATTGCGAACGTCCAGCGATTGCTCCTACACTAAAGGTGCCAGCCCTGAAAGCTCTTGCTGGTCCTCATCTCCCCCTGGTAACCTCTCAAACGAACCACAAACACTTGGGCTCTGAACTTGTTTAGCCTACTAAAACTTCCAACGTACACAGCCTCTCCTGCTCAATCTGGCCAGAGCTCAACACCGAAATTGCGAACGTCTAAGGATTGCTCCTACACTAAAGGTGCCGGCCCTGAAAGCTCTTGCTGGTCCTCATCTCCCACTGGTAACCTCTCAAACGAACCACAAACACTTGGGCTCTGAACTTGTTTAGCCTACTAAAACTTCCAACGTACACAGCCTCTCCTGCTCAATCTGGCCAGAGCTCAACACCGACATTGCGAACGTCCAGGGATTGCTCCTACACTAAAGGTGCCAGCCCTGAAAGCTCTTGCTGGTCCTCATCTCCCACTGGTAAACCTCTCAAACGAACCACAAACACTTGGGCTCTGAACTTGTTTAGCCTACTAAAACTTCCAACGTACACAGCCTCTCCTGCTCAATCTGGCCAGAGCTCAACACCGAAATTGCGAACGTCCAGCGATTGCTCCTACACTAAAGGTGCCAGCCCTGAAAACTCTTGCTGGTCCTCATCTCCCACTGGTAACCTCTCAAACGAACCACAAACACTTGGGCTCTGAACTTGTTTAGCCTACTAAAACTTCCAACGTACACAGCCTCTCCTGCTCAATCTGGCCAGAGCTCAACACCGACATTGCGAACGTCCAAGGATTGCTCCTACACTAAAGGTGCCAGCCCTGAAAGCTCTTGCTGGTCCTCATCTCCCACTGGTAACCTCTCAAACGAACCACAAACACTTGGGCTCTGAACTTGTTTAGCCTACTAAAACTTCCAACGTACACAGCCTCTCCTGCTCAATCTGGCCAGAGCTCAACACCGACATTGCGAACGTCCAGCGATTGCTCCTACACTAAAGGTGCCAGCCCTGAAAGCTCTTGCTGGTCCTCATCTCCCACTGGTAACCTCTCAAACGAACCACAAACACTTGGCCTCTGAACTTGTTTAGCCTACTAAAACTTCCAACGTACACAGCCTCTCCTGCTCAATCTGGCCAGAGCTCAACACCGAAATTGCGAACGTCCAGCGATTGCTCCTACACTAAAGGTGCCAGCCCTGAAAGCTCTTGCTGGTCCTCATCTCCCACTGGTAACCTCTCAAACGAACCACAAACACTTGGCCTCTGAACTTGTTTAGCCTACTAAAACTTCCAACGTACACAGCCTCTCCTGCTCAATCTGGCCAGAGCTCAACACCGAAATTGCGAACGTCCAAGGATTGCTCCTACACTAAAGGTGCCGGCCCTGAAAGCTCTTGCTGGTCCTCATCTCCCACTGGTAACCTCTCAAACGAACCACAAACACTTGGGCTCTGAACTTGTTTAGCCTACTAAAACTTCCAACGTACACAGCCTCTCCTGCTCAATCTGGCCAGAGCTCCACACCGACATTGCGAACGTCCAGCGATTGCTCCTACACTAAAGGTGCCAGCCCTGAAAGCTCTTGCTGGTCCTCATCTCCCCCTGGTAACCTCTCAAACGAACCACAAACACTTGGGCTCTGAACTTGTTTAGCCTACTAAAACTTCCAACGTACACAGCCTCTCCTGCTCAATCTGGCCAGAGCTCAACACCGAAATTGCGAACGTCCAAGGATTGCTCCTACACTAAAGGTGCCAGCCCTGAAAGCTCTTGCTGGTCTTCATCTCCCACTGGTAACCTCTCAAACGAACCACAAACACTTGGGCTCTGAACTTGTTTAGCCTACTAAAACTTCCAACGTACACAGCCTCTCCTGCTCAATCTGGCCAGAGCTCAACACCGAAATTGCGAATGTCCAGCGATTGCTCCTACACTAAAGGTGCCAGCCCTGAAAGCTCTTGCTGGTCCTCATCTCCCCCTGGTAACCTCTCAAACGAACCACAAACACTTGGGCTCTGAACTTGTTTAGCCTACTAAAACTTCCAACGTACACAGCCTCTCCTGCTCAATCTGGCCAGAGCTCAACTCCGAAATTGCGAACGTCCAAGGATTGCTCCTACACTAAAGGTGCCAGCCCTGAAAACTCTTGCTGGTCCTCATCTCCCACTGGTAACCTCTCAAAGGAACCACAAACACTTGGGCTCTGAACTTGTTTAGCCTACTAAAACTTCCAACGTACACAGCCTCTCCTGCTCAATCTGGCCAGAGCTCAACACCGAAATTGCGAATGTCCAGTGATTGCTCCTACACTAAAGGTGCCAGCCCTGAAAGCTCTTGCTGGTCCTCATCTCCCACTGGTAACCTCTCAAACGAACCACAAACACTTGGGCTCTGAACTTGTTTAGCCTACTAAAACTTCCAATGTACACAGCCTCTCCTGCTCAATCTGGCCAGAGCTCAACACCGAAATTGCGAACGTCCAAGGATTGCTCCTACACTAAAGGTGCCAGCCCTGAAAGCTCTTGCTGGTCCTCATCTCCCACTGGTAACCTCTCAAACGAACCACAAACACTTGGGCTCTGAACTTGTTTAGCCTTCTAAAACTTCCAACGTACACAGCCTCTCCTGCTCAATCTGGCCAAAATTCAACACCGAAATTGTGAACGTCCAGGGATTGCTCCTACACTAAAGGTGCCAGCCCTGAAAACTCTTGCTGGTCCTCATCTCCCACTGGTAACCTCTCAAACGAACCACAAACACTTGGCTCTGAACTTGTTTAGCCTACTAAAACTTCCAACGTACACAGCCTCTCCTGCTCAATCTGGCCAGAGCTCAACACCGACATTGCGAACGTCCAAGGATTGCTCCTACACTAAAGGTGCCAGCCCTGAAAGCTCTTGCTGGTCCTCATCTCCCACTGGTAACCTCTCAAACGAACCACAAACACTTGGGCTCTGAACTTGTTTAGCCTACTAAAACTTCCAACGTACACAGCCTCTCCTGCTCAATCTGGCCAGAGCTCAACACCGACATTGCGAACGTCCAAGGATTGCTCCTACTCTAAAGGTGCCAGCCCTGAAAGCTCTTGCTGGTCCTCATCTCCCACTGGTAACCTCTCAAACGAACCACAAACACTTGGGCTCTGAACTTGTTTAGCCTACTAAAACTTCCAACGTACACAGCCTCTCCTGCTCAATCTGGCCAGAGCTCAAAACCGACATTGCGAACGTCCAGCGATTGCTCCTACACTAAAGGTGCCAGCCCTGAAAGCTCTTGCTGGTCCTCATCTCCCACTGGTAACCTCTCAAATGAACCACAAACACTTGGGCTCTGAACTTGTTTAGCCTACTAAAACTTCCAACGTACACAGCCTCTCCTGCTCAATCTGGCCAAAATTCACCAACGAAATTGCGAACGTCCAGCGATTGCTCCTACACTAAAGGTGCCAGCCCTGAAAGCTCTTGCTGGTCCTCATCTCCCACTGGTAACCTCTCAAACGAACCACAAACACTTGGGCTCTGAACTTGTTTAGCCTACTAAAACTTCCAACGTACACAGCCTCTCCTGCTCAATCTGGCCAGAGCTCAACACCGACATTGCGAACGTCCAGCGATTGCTCCTACACTAAAGGTGCCAGCCCTGAAAGCTCTTGCTGGTCCTCATCTCCCACTGGTAACCTCTCAAACGAACCACAAACACTTGGCCTCTGAACTTGTTTAGCCTACTAAAACTTCCAACGTACACAGCCTCTCCTGCTCAATCTGGCCAGAGCTCAACTCCGAAATTGCGAACGTCCAGCGATTGCTCCTACACTAAAGGTGCCAGCCCTGAAAACTCTTGCTGGTCCTCATCTCCCACTGGTAACCTCTCAAACGAACCACAAACACTTGGGCTCTGAACTTGTTTAGCCTACTAAAACTTCCAACGTACACAGCCTCTCCTGCTCAATCTGGCCAGAGCTCAACACCGACATTGCGAACGTCCAGGGATTGCTCCTACACTAAAGGTGCCAGCCCTGAAAGCTCTTGCTGGTCCTCATCTCCCACTGGTAACCTCTCAAACGAACCACAAACACTTGGGCTCTGAACTTGTTTAGCCTACTAAAACTTCCAACGTACACAGCCTCTCCTGCTCAATCTGGCCAGAGCTCAACTCCGAAATTGCGAACGTCCAGCGATTGCTCCTACACTAAAGGTGCCAGCCCTGAAAACTCTTGCTGGTCCTCATCTCCCACTGGTAACCTCTCAAACGAACCACAAACACTTGGGCTCTGAACTTGTTTAGCCTACTAAAACTTCCAACGTACACAGCCTCTCCTGCTCAATCTGGCCAGAGCTCAACACCGACTTTGCGAACGTCCAGGGATTGCTCCTACACTAAAGGTGCCAGCCCTGAAAGCTCTTGCTGGTCCTCATCTCCCACTGGTAACCTCTCAAACGAACCACAAACACTTGGGCTCTGAACTTGTTTAGCCTACTAAAACTTCCAACGTACACAGCCTCTCCTGCTCAATCTGGCCAGAGCTCAACACCGAAATTGCGAACATCCAAGGATTGCTCCTACACTAAAGGTGCCGGCCCTGAAAGCTCTTGCTGGTCCTCATCTCCCACTGGTAACCTCTCAAACGAACCACAAACACTTGGGCTCTGAACTTGTTTAGCCTACTAAAACTTCCAACGTACACAGCCTCTCCTGCTCAATCTGGCCAGAGCTCAACACCGACTTTGCGAACGTCCAGGGATTGCTCCTACACTAAAGGTGCCAGCCCTGAAAGCTCTTGCTGGTCCTCATCTCCCACTGGTAACCTCTCAAACGAACCACAAACACTTGGGCTCTGAACTTGTTTAGCCTACTAAAACTTCCAACGTACACAGCCTCTCCTGCTCAATCTGGCCAGAGCTCAACACCGAAATTGCGAACGTCCAGCGATTGCTCCTACACTAAAGGTGCCAGCCCTGAAAGCTCTTGCTGGTCTTCATCTCCCACTGGTAACCTCTCAAACGAACCACAAACACTTGGGCTCTGAACTTGTTTAGCCTACTAAAACTTCCAACGTACACAGCCTCTCCTGCTCAATCTGGCCAGAGCTCAACACCGAAATTGCGAATGTCCAGCGATTGCTCCTACACTAAAGGTGCCAGCCCTGAAAGCTCTTGCTGGTCCTCATCTCCCACTGGTAACCTCTCAAACGAACCACAAACACTTGGGCTCTGAACTTGTTTAGCCTACTAAAACTTCCAACGTACACAGCCTCTCCTGCTCAATCTGGCCAGAGCTCAACTCCGAAATTGCGAACGTCCAGCGATTGCTCCTACACTAAAGGTGCCAGCCCTGAAAACTCTTGCTGGTCCTCATCTCCCACTGGTAACCTCTCAAACGAACCACAAACACTTGGGCTCTGAACTTGTTTAGCCTACTAAAACTTCCAACGTACACAGCCTCTCCTGCTCAATCTGGCCAGAGCTCAACACCGACATTGCGAACGTCCAAGGATTGCTCCTACACTAAAGGTGCCAGCCCTGAAAGCTCTTGCTGGTCCTCATCTCCCACTGGTAACCTCTCAAACGAACCACAAACACTTGGGCTCTGAACTTGTTTAGCCTAATAAAACTTCCAACGTACACAGCCTCTCCTGCTCAATCTGGCCAGAGCTCAACACCGAAATTGCGAACGTCCAGCGATTGCTCCTACACTAAAGGTGCCAGCCCTGAAAGCTCTTGCTGGTCCTCATCTCCCACTGGTAACCTCTCAAACGAACCACAAACACTTGGGCTCTGAACTTGTTTAGCCTACTAAAACTTCCAACGTACACAGCCTCTCCTGCTCAATCTGGCCAGAGCTCAACACCGACATTGCGAACGTCCAGCGATTGCTCCTACACTAAAGGTGCCAGCCCTGAAAGCTCTTGCTGGTCCTCATCTCCCACTGGTAACCTCTCAAACGAACCACAAACACTTGGGCTCTGAACTTGTTTAGCCTACTAAAACTTCCAACGTACACAGCCTCTCCTGCTCAATCTGGCCAGAGCTCAACACCGAAATTGCGAACGTCCAGCGATTGCTCCTACACTAAAGGTGCCAGCCCTGAAAGCTCTTGCTGGTCCTCATCTCCCACTGGTAACCTCTCAAACGAACCACAAACACTTGGGCTCTGAACTTGTTTAGCCTACTAAAACTTCCAACGTACACAGCCTCTCCTGCTCAATCTGGCCAGAGCTCAACTCCGAAATTGCGAACGTCCAGCGATTGCTCCTACACTAAAGGTGCCAGCCCTGAAAACTCTTGCTGGTCCTCATCTCCCACTGGTAACCTCTCAAACGAACCACAAACACTTGGGCTCTGAACTTGTTTAGCCTACTAAAACTTCCAACGTACACAGCCTCTCCTGCTCAATCTGGCCAGAGCTCAACACCGACATTGCGAACGTCCAGGGATTGCTCCTACACTAAAGGTGCCAGCCCTGAAAGCTCTTGCTGGTCCTCATCTCCCACTGGTAACCTCTCAAACGAACCACAAACACTTGGCCTCTGAACTTGTTTAGCCTACTAAAACTTCCAACGTACACAGCCTCTCCTGCTCAATCTGGCCAGAGCTCAACTCCGAAATTGCGAACGTCCAGCGATTGCTCCTACACTAAAGGTGCCAGCCCTGAAAACTCTTGCTGGTCCTCATCTCCCACTGGTAACCTCTCAAACGAACCACAAACACTTGGGCTCTGAACTTGTTTAGCCTACTAAAACTTCCAACGTACACAGCCTCTCCTGCTCAATCTGGCCAGAGCTCAACACCGACTTTGCGAACGTCCAGGGATTGCTCCTACACTAAAGGTGCCAGCCCTGAAAGCTCTTGCTGGTCCTCATCTCCCACTGGTAACCTCTCAAACGAACCACAAACACTTGGGCTCTGAACTTGTTTAGCCTACTAAAACTTCCAACGTACACAGCCTCTCCTGCTCAATCTGGCCAGAGCTCAACACCGAAATTGCGAACATCCAAGGATTGCTCCTACACTAAAGGTGCCGGCCCTGAAAGCTCTTGCTGGTCCTCATCTCCCACTGGTAACCTCTCAAACGAACCACAAACACTTGGGCTCTGAACTTGTTTAGCCTACTAAAACTTCCAACGTACACAGCCTCTCCTGCTCAATCTGGCCAGAGCTCAACACCGACTTTGCGAACGTCCAGCGATTGCTCCTACACTAAAGGTGCCAGCCCTGAAAGCTCTTGCTGGTCCTCATCTCCCACTGGTAACCTCTCAAACGAACCACAAACACTTGGGCTCTGAACTTGTTTAGCCTACTAAAACTTCCAACGTACACAGCCTCTCCTGCTCAATCTGGCCAGAGCTCAACACCGAAATTGCGAACGTCCAGCGATTGCTCCTACACTAAAGGTGCCAGCCCTGAAAGCTCTTGCTGGTCTTCATCTCCCACTGGTAACCTCTCAAACGAACCACAAACACTTGGGCTCTGAACTTGTTTAGCCTACTAAAACTTCCAACGTACACAGCCTCTCCTGCTCAATCTGGCCAGAGCTCAACACCGAAATTGCGAACGTCCAAGGATTGCTCCTACACTAAAGGTGCCAGCCCTGAAAGCTCTTGCTGGTCCTCATCTCCCACTGGTAACCTCTCAAACGAACCACAAACACTTGGGCTCTGAACTTGTTTAGCCTACTAAAACTTCCAACGTACACAGCCTCTCCTGCTCAATCTGGCCAGAGCTCAACTCCGAAATTGCGAACGTCCAGCGATTGCTCCTACACTAAAGGTGCCAGCCCTGAAAACTCTTGCTGGTCCTCATCTCCCACTGGTAACCTCTCAAACGAACCACAAACACTTGGGCTCTGAACTTGTTTAGCCTACTAAAACTTCCAACGTACACAGCCTCTCCTGCTCAATCTGGCCAGAGCTCAACACCGACATTGCGAACGTCCAAGGATTGCTCCTACACTAAAGGTGCCAGCCCTGAAAGCTCTTGCTGGTCCTCATCTCCCACTGGTAACCTCTCAAACGAACCACAAACACTTGGGCTCTGAACTTGTTTAGCCTAATAAAACTTCCAACGTACACAGCCTCTCCTGCTCAATCTGGCCAGAGCTCAACACCGAAATTGCGAACGTCCAGCGATTGCTCCTACACTAAAGGTGCCAGCCCTGAAAGCTCTTGCTGGTCCTCATCTCCCACTGGTAACCTCTCAAACGAACCACAAACACTTGGGCTCTGAACTTGTTTAGCCTACTAAAACTTCCAACGTACACAGCCTCTCCTGCTCAATCTGGCCAGAGCTCAACACCGACATTGCGAACGTCCAGCGATTGCTCCTACACTAAAGGTGCCAGCCCTGAAAGCTCTTGCTGGTCCTCATCTCCCACTGGTAACCTCTCAAACGAACCACAAACACTTGGGCTCTGAACTTGTTTAGCCTACTAAAACTTCCAACGTACACAGCCTCTCCTGCTCAATCTGGCCAGAGCTCAACACCGAAATTGCGAACGTCCAGCGATTGCTCCTACACTAAAGGTGCCAGCCCTGAAAGCTCTTGCTGGTCCTCATCTCCCACTGGTAACCTCTCAAACGAACCACAAACACTTGGGCTCTGAACTTGTTTAGCCCACTAAAACTTCCAACGTACACAGCCTCTCCTGCTCAATCTGGCCAGAGCTCAACTCCGAAATTGCGAACGTCCAGCGATTGCTCCTACACTAAAGGTGCCAGCCCTGAAAGCTCTTGCTGGTCCTCATCTCCCACTGGTAACCTCTCAAACGAACCACAAACACTTGGGCTCTGAACTTGTTTAGCCTACTAAAACTTCCAACGTACACAGCCTCTCCTGCTCAATCTGGCCAAAATTCACCAACGAAATTGCGAACGTCCAGCGATTGCTCCTACACTAAAGGTGCCAGCCCTGAAAGCTCTTGCTGGTCCTCATCTCCCACTGGTAACCTCTCAAACGAACCACAAACACTTGGGCTCTGAACTTGTTTAGCCTACTAAAACTTCCAACGTACACAGCCTCTCCTGCTCAATCTGGCCAGAGCTCAACACCGAAATTGCGAACATCCAGGGATTGCTCCTACACTAAAGGTGCCAGCCCTGAAAGCTCTTGCTGGTCCTCATCTCCCACTGGTAACCTCTCAAACGAACCACAAACACTTGGGCTCTGAACTTGTTTAGCCTACTAAAACTTCCAACGTACACAGCCTCTCCTGCTCAATCTGGCCAGAGCTCAACACCGACATTGCGAACGTCCAGCGATTGCTCCTACACTAAAGGTGCCAGCCCTGAAAGCTCTTGCTGGTCCTCATCTCCCACTGGTAACCTCTCAAACGAACCACAAACACTTGGGCTCTGAACTTGTTTAGCCTACTAAAACTTCCAACGTACACAGCCTCTCCTGCTCAATCTGGCCAGAGCTCAACACCGACATTGCGAACGTCCAAGGATTGATCCTACACTAAAGGTGCCAGCCCTGAAAGCTCTTGCTGGTCCTCATCTCCCACTGGTAACCTCTCAAACGAACCACAAACACTTGGGCTCTGAACTTGTTTAGCCTACTAAAACTTCCAACGTACACAGCCTCTCCTGCTCAATCTGGCCAGAGCTCAACACCGACATTGCGAACGTCCAGCGATTGCTCCTACACTAAAGGTGCCAGCCCTGAAAGCTCTTGCTGGTCCTCATCTCCCACTGGTAACCTCTCAAACGAACCACAAACACTTGGCCTCTGAACTTGTTTAGCCTACTAAAACTTCCAACGTACACAGCCTCTCCTGCTCAATCTGGCCAGAGCTCAACACCGAAATTGCGAACGTCCAAGGATTGCTCCTACACTAAAGGTGCCGGCCCTGAAAGCTCTTGCTGGTCCTCATCTCCCACTGGTAACCTCTCAAACGAACCACAAACACTTGGGCTCTGAACTTGTTTAGCCTACTAAAACTTCCAACGTACACAGCCTCTCCTGCTCAATCTGGCCAGAGCTCAACACCGAAATTGCGAACGTCCAAGGATTGCTCCTACACTAAAGGTGCCAGCCCTGAAAGCTCTTGCTGGTCTTCATCTCCCACTGGTAACCTCTCAAACGAACCACAAACACTTGGGCTCTGAACTTGTTTAGCCTACTAAAACTTCCAACGTACACAGCCTCTCCTGCTCAATCTGGCCAGAGCTCAACACCGAAATTGCGAATGTCCAGCGATTGCTCCTACACTAAAGGTGCCAGCCCTGAAAGCTCTTGCTGGTCCTCATCTCCCCCTGGTAACCTCTCAAACGAACCACAAACACTTGGGCTCTGAACTTGTTTAGCCTACTAAAACTTCCAACGTACACAGCCTCTCCTGCTCAATCTGGCCAGAGCTCAACTCCGAAATTGCGAACGTCCAAGGATTGCTCCTACACTAAAGGTGCCAGCCCTGAAAACTCTTGCTGGTCCTCATCTCCCACTGGTAACCTCTCAAAGGAACCACAAACACTTGGCCTCTGAACTTGTTTAGCCTACTAAAACTTCCAACGTACACAGCCTCTCCTGCTCAATCTGGCCAGAGCTCAACACCGAAATTGCGAATGTCCAGTGATTGCTCCTACACTAAAGGTGCCAGCCCTGAAAGCTCTTGCTGGTCCTCATCTCCCACTGGTAACCTCTCAAACGAACCACAAACACTTGGGCTCTGAACTTGTTTAGCCTACTAAAACTTCCAATGTACACAGCCTCTCCTGCTCAATCTGGCCAGAGCTCAACACCGAAATTGTGAACGTCCAGGAATTGCTCCTACACTAAAGGTGCCAGCCCTGAAAACTCTTGCTGGTCCTCATCTCCCACTGGTAACCTCTCAAACGAACCACAAACACTTGGGCTCTGAACTTGTTTAGCCTACTAAAACTTCCAACGTACACAGCCTCTCCTGCTCAATCTGGCCAGAGCTCAACACCGACATTGCGAACGTCCAAGGATTGCTCCTACACTAAAGGTGCCAGCCCTGAAAGCTCTTGCTGGTCCTCATCTCCCACTGGTAACCTCTCAAATGAACCACAAACACTTGGGCTCTGAACTTGTTTAGCCTACTAAAACTTCCAACGTACACAGCCTCTCCTGCTCAATCTGGCCAAAATTCACCAACGAAATTGCGAACGTCCAGCGATTGCTCCTACACTAAAGGTGCCAGCCCTGAAAGCTCTTGCTGGTCCTCATCTCCCACTGGTAACCTCTCAAACGAACAACAAACACTTCGGCTCTGAACTTGTTTAGGTTACTAAAACTTCCAACGTACACAGCCTCTCCTGCTCAATCTGGCCAGAGCTCAACACCGACATTGCGAACGTCCAGCGATTGCTCCTACACTAAAGGTGCCAGCCCTGAAAGCTCTTGCTGGTCCTCATCTCCCACTGGTAACCTCTCAAACGAACCACAAACACTTGGCCTCTGAACTTGTTTAGCCTACTAAAACTTCCAACGTACACAGCCTCTCCTGCTCAATCTGGCCCGAGCTCAACTCCGAAATTGCGAACGTCCAGCGATTGCTCCTACACTAAAGGTGCCAGCCCTGAAAACTCTTGCTGGTCCTCATCTCCCACTGGTAACCTCTCAAACGAACCACAAACACTTGGGCTCTGAACTTGTTTAGCCTACTAAAACTTCCAACGTACACAGCCTCTCCTGCTCAATCTGGCCAGAGCTCAACACCGACATTGCGAACGTCCAGGGATTGCTCCTACACTAAAGGTGCCAGCCCTGAAAGCTCTTGCTGGTCCTCATCTCCCACTGGTAACCTCTCAAACGAACCACAAACACTTGGCCTCTGAACTTGTTTAGCCTACTAAAACTTCCAACGTACACAGCCTCTCCTGCTCAATCTGGCCAGAGCTCAACACCGAAATTGCGAACGTCCAGCGATTGCTCCTACACTAAAGGTGCCAGCCCTGAAAACTCTTGCTGGTCCTCATCTCCCACTGGTAACCTCTCAAACGAACCACAAACACTTGGGCTCTGAACTTGTTTAGCCTACTAAAACTTCCAACGTACACAGCCTCTCCTGCTCAATCTGGCCAGAGCTCAACACCGACTTTGCGAACGTCCAGGGATTGCTCCTACACTAAAGGTGCCAGCCCTGAAAGCTCTTGCTGGTCCTCATCTCCCACTGGTAACCTCTCAAACGAACCACAAACACTTGGGCTCTGAACTTGTTTAGCCTACTAAAACTTCCAACGTACACAGCCTCTCCTACTCAATCTGGCCAGAGCTCAACACCGAAATTGCGAACGTCCAAGGATTGCTCCTACACTAAAGGTGCCGGCCCTGAAAGCTCTTGCTGGTCCTCATCTCCCACTGGTAACCTCTCAAACGAACCACAAACACTTGGGCTCTGAACTTGTTTAGCCTACTAAAACTTCCAACGTACACAGCCTCTCCTGCTCAATCTGGCCAGAGCTCAACACCGAAATTGCGAACGTCCAAGGATTGCTCCTACACTAAAGGTGCCAGCCCTGAAAGCTCTTGCTGTCCTCATCTCCCCCTGGTAACCTCTCAAACGAACCACAAACACTTGGGCTCTGAACTTGTTTAGCCTACTAAAACTTCCAACGTACACAGCCTCTCCTGCTCAATCTGGCCAGAGCTCAACACCGAAATTGCGAACGTCCAGCGATTGCTCCTACACTAAAGGTGCCAGCCCTGAAAGCTCTTGCTGGTCTTCATCTCCCACTGGTAACCTCTCAAACGAACCACAAACACTTGGGCTCTGAACTTGTTTAGCCTACTAAAACTTCCAACGTACACAGCCTCTCCTGCTCAATCTGGCCAGAGCTCAACACCGACATTGCGAATGTCCAGCGATTGCTCCTACACTAAAGGTGCCAGCCCTGAAAGCTCTTGCTGGTCCTCATCTCCCACTGGTAACCTCTCAAACGAACCACAAACACTTGGCCTCTGAACTTGTTTAGCCTACTAAAACTTCCAACGTACACAGCCTCTCCTGCTCAATCTGGCCAGAGCTCAACACCGAAATTGCGAACGTCCAAGGATTGCTCCTACACTAAAGGTGCCAGCCCTGAAAGCTCTTGCTGGTCCTCATCTCCCACTGGTAACCTCTCAAACGAACCACAAACACTTGGGCTCTGAACTTGTTTAGCCTACTAAAACTTCCAACGTACACAGCCTCTCCTGCTCAATCTGGCCAGAGCTCAACACCGACATTGCGAACGTCCAGCGATTGCTCCTACACTAAAGGTGCCAGCCCTGAAAGCTCTTGCTGGTCCTCATCTCCCACTGGTAACCTCTCAAATGAACCACAAACACTTGGGCTCTGAACTTGTTTAGCCTACTAAAACTTCCAACGTACACAGCCTCTCCTGCTCAATCTGGCCAAAATTCACCAACGAAATTGCGAACGTCCAGCGATTGCTCCTACACTAAAGGTGCCAGCCCCTGAAAGCTCTTGCTGGTCCTCATCTCCCACTGGTAACCTCTCAAACGAACCACAAACACTTGGGCTCTGAACTTGTTTAGCCTACTAAAACTTCCAACGTACACAGCCTCTCCTGCTCAATCTGGCCAGAGCTCAACACCGACATTGCGAACGTCCAGCGATTGCTCCTACACTAAAGGTGCCAGCCCTGAAAGCTCTTGCTGGTCCTCATCTCCCACTGGTAACCTCTCAAACGAACCACAAACACTTGGCCTCTGAACTTGTTTAGCCTACTAAAACTTCCAACGTACACAGCCTCTCCTGCTCAATCTGGCCAGAGCTCAACTCCGAAATTGCGAACGTCCAGCGATTGCTCCTACACTAAAGGTGCCAGCCCTGAAAACTCTTGCTGGTCCTCATCTCCCACTGGTAACCTCTCAAACGAACCACAAACACTTGGGCTCTGAACTTGTTTAGCCTACTAAAACTTCCAACATACACAGCCTCTCCTGCTCAATCTGGCCAGAGCTCAACACCGACATTGCGAACGTCCAGGGATTGCTCCTACACTAAAGGTGCCAGCCCTGAAAGCTCTTGCTGGTCCTCATCTCCCACTGGTAACCTCTCAAACGAACCACAAACACTTGGCCTCTGAACTTGTTTAGCCTACTAAAACTTCCAACGTACACAGCCTCTCCTGCTCAATCTGGCCAGAGCTCAACTCCGAAATTGCGAACGTCCAGCGATTGCTCCTACACTAAAGGTGCCAGCCCTGAAAGCTCTTGCTGGTCCTCATCTCCCACTGGTAACCTCTCAAACGAACCACAAACACTTGGGCTCTGAACTTGTTTAGCCTACTAAAACTTCCAACGTACACAGTCTCTCCTGCTCAATCTGGCCAGAGCTCAACACCGACTTTGCGAACGTCCAGGGATTGCTCCTACACTAAAGGTGCCAGCCCTGAAAGCTCTTGCTGGTCCTCATCTCCCACTGGTAACCTCTCAAACGAACCACAAACACTTGGGCTCTGAACTTGTTTAGCCTACTAAAACTTCCAACGTACACAGCCTCTCCTGCTCAATCTGGCCAGAGCTCAACACCGACATTGCGAACGTCCAAGGATTGCTCCTACACTAAAGGTGCCGGCCCTGAAAGCTCTTGCTGGTCCTCATCTCCCACTGGTAACCTCTCAAACGAACCACAAACACTTGGGCTCTGAACTTGTTTAGCCTACTAAAACTTCCAACGTACACAGCCTCTCCTGCTCAATCTGGCCAGAGCTCAACACCGAAATTGCGAACGTCCAAGGATTGCTCCTACACTAAAGGTGCCAGCCCTGAAAGCTCTTGCTGGTCCTCATCTCCCACTGGTAACCTCTCAAACGAACCACAAACACTTGGGCTCTGAACTTGTTTAGCCTACTAAAACTTCCAACGTACACAGCCTCTCCTGCTCAATCTGGCCAGAGCTCAACACCGAAATTGCGAACGTCCAGCGATTGCTCCTACACTAAAGGTGCCAGCCCTGAAAGCTCTTGCTGGTCTTCATCTCCCACTGGTAACCTCTCAAACGAACCACAAACACTTGGGCTCTGAACTTGTTTAGCCTACTAAAACTTCCAACGTACACAGCCTCTCCTGCTCAATCTGGCCAGAGCTCAACTCCGAAATTGCGAACGTCCAGCGATTGCTCCTACACTAAAGGTGCCAGCCCTGAAAACTCTTGCTGGTCCTCATCTCCCACTGGTAACCTCTCAAACGAACCACAAACACTTGGGCTCTGAACTTGTTTAGCCTAATAAAACTTCCAACGTACACAGCCTCTCCTGCTCAATCTGGCCAGAGCTCAACACCGAAATTGCGAACGTCCAAGGATTGCTCCTACACTAAAGGTGCCAGCCCTGAAAGCTCTTGCTGGTCCTCATCTCCCCCGGTAACCTCTCAAACGAACCACAAACACTTGGGCTCTGAACTTGTTTAGCCTACTAAAACTTCCAACGTACACAGCCTCTCCTGCTCAATCTGCCAGAGCTCAACACCGACATTGCGAACGTCCAGCGATTGCTCCTACACTAAAGGTGCCAGCCCTGAAAGCTCTTGCTGGTCCCTCATCTCCCACTGGTAACCTCTCAAACGAACCACAAACACTTGGGCTCTGAACTTGTTTAGCCCACTAAAACTTCCAACGTACACAGCCTCTCCTGCTCAATCTGGCCAGAGCTCAACTCCGAAATTGCGAACGTCCAGCGATTGCTCCTACACTAAAGGTGCCAGCCCTGAAAGCTCTTGCTGGTCCTCATCTCCCACTGGTAACCTCTCAAACGAACCACAAACACTTGGGCTCTGAA